>NC_081827.1:191046778-191153143 GCF_030867095.1 Alligator mississippiensis
CAAAGATGACACAAAGAAGAAATGAGACATCTATTGGGTTGAGGTAAGCAGTCTCTGCTACCACAGGCAGATTACTAACTTATGTTTAATTGTGCAGCGTTTGTGAGGTTCATAGTTTATTGTTTTTTTTGCCACACAATAGGCTGGGCAAGTTAAAAAGCTCTAAGTTTCAAAGGCTACAGTTTTTGGGTGCCTGCCAGCACTGATCTATTTAACAAACAAGCTGCAGGGTGCTTATTAGTAGGTTGTGGTTTGCAAACCATGAAGCCCATGGGGCCAGATGCACTGATCAAATAGTGAATCTATATATCAGTGAACCCATTAAATGAAAAAGAGAAGCACCACTGAGTATAAATATGTTTTTCATAGGCTTCAATTAGGCCACTGTAAATGACTCTTGTAACTCTTTCTGTTGACCTAGCAGTCTAAATATTAAACGTTAGTATAAGCAACATTTGTTCTAAATTGCTTCTCTTAGAATTTCCTGGTGAGTTATAATTATATAGTATTCAGTAGAAAAAGAATGTGTCAAATTGTTATCATTATTTTTACTTATTTCAATGTAACAAATAGTGTCTATATCCAACCCAAGATATTATTCATAAAAGCACAACAGAAGTAACAATAAGGCTGGATGTTTAGCTGGTCTGGGTTGGCCAAGATGATTTTATGGCTCTCCAAAATACCTGGACTTATGACAACATCCAATAGCTGAAGGTCTGGCCCAAGAACTCTAGAAATAAAATTCCTTCTCCTCAATTAATTCATCTCTTCATTTTAACTAGAGAGGCACAAACTATCATAAGTTGTATTCATATTCTTTGATCATTTATGTAGCCATTTTCCCTCTATGAATTATTTGCAATGATTACTATTGTAAATATTTGCTCTTCATGATGTGTGATTGGTCATCTAAATCACAGAATACTGTTTCCAATTCCAAATTGCATACCCACTTAACACTTAGAAATTTTAAGATGTCTGCATGAACATTGTCAATATTTCTTCTTTCCACTAACATTTTTGTGGACAAGTAATTGCTTTGCGAAAATTAAATGAAAGAGGTTGCAGATACCATTGAACTATTATTTTTATTTGTACAGATGCTTGTGAATGCTCCCTTTTTAAGTCTGCATCCAGTTCAATTACAATTTGCCACATCAGGGAAAACTAGTAAAGGAAAAAGTCCTTTAAGTATTTTTTTTGTTCGTCCTTCACGGGCAAAGACAACTGCATGGGCGGGCAGGGAAGACTGAAAGAAACAGGGAGGGAGAAAAGAGAAAGGAGAAAAAAGGAAAAAGGAGAAAAGAGAGAGAGAAGGGCAGGGGGTAGAAGCTAGGTCACATGGGTACATAGGTGACTTATATGCCAGATCTTTGCCTTGAACAATCTGCTGGTGTCACAGGCTGACGAGAATAGGTCCATGGACCATTGCATGCCAGCCTGTCAGCCTGTGTATAACGCACAGTCGTCAGAAGAGGAAGTTGAGAGTATCTTGCTGGCAGGGAGATGCCCATGTGGTTGTCATAGAGTTGGTGATTTCCCTTCCTCTTTTACAGGCGGACAATGGAGAATCCTTGAATTCTTGAGGGACTACCTCCTGTGCCCACGTACTGCAGAAGATCTCAGTTAGTTTCTCTGTGAGGTTGTGACCACCTGGTTTGTAGACCTCTGCTGGAACTGTGTCGGCTCCAGGAGCTTTGCCACTAGACATTTATTGTATGGCCTTTTGGACTTTTACAATTGTAGGTGGAGCTTCAAGTGAGGTGTTGATGGCAATTTGAGACAGCTTGTGTATGGTGTCCATGTTGACAGAGGAGGTCCGATTGAGGACAGCACTGAAGTGTTCAACACATCTCTGAAGGATTTGGGCCTCGTCTGTTAGCAGCATGGTCCTATCGGCAGACAGCAGAGGAAAGGATCTGAGGGCCTGTGGACCATAGACAGCCTTAAGGATGTTAAAGAACTTCTTTTCATTGTTTCAGTCAGCATAGTGCTGTATCTTGTCTGCTTTGTTCTTCAACCATGTGGTCTACATCCCTCACAACTTGCATTGAATGGTCTTCCTTATTGAGCTGTAGGCGTGATGTGCTGATGCAGACTTATCATAGAGTTAAGCTCTGTGGAAATGTTTCTCTTCCAGCAGCTGTTGTTTCTCCTCCTCATTTTCATCAAACCAGCTTTGGTGTCTGCGGATGCTTGGTCCCAGGTTCTGATTCAGATGGTTTGCAAAAGACAGCCTGGTGCTTTCGTTTATCAGTCCTGCAGTGTTGAGGTGCTTTGATTCACTTTGTCCGTGCAGATGCCACCTGGTTTGAATTGTGATCTTTAGTGAGGAGATGAGTCGATGATCAGTCCACCATTCAGCGCCACACATTGCTTTGGTTACGTGGACATTGTGTCTGTCCCTCCTTCGGACAATGACATAGTTGATACAGTGCCAGTGCTTGGAGTGAGGGTGCATCCACAATGACTTCTTCCAGTTGGGGAGACAGAACACAGTGTTACTAACCAGGAGCTCATGTTCAGCACATATTCTGAGCAGCAAAAGACCATTGCTATTGCAGCTTCCGATCCCATGCTTGCTGATGACGCCATCCCATGCTTGGCAATCAGAGCCAATCCTGGCATTGAAGTTGCCAAGGAGAATGAGACATTCAGACTCTGGTACAGCAGTGATCGTGGAGTGGAGGTCATCATAGAACTGGTTCTTGACTTCGTTAGAGTTGGTCATGGTAGGGGTATACGCACTGATGATAGTGATACACTTTTTGCCAAGCAGGGGGAGCCTGAGCACTAACATTTGGTCATTCTTTCCCTTAGGCACGTAGGTCAGCTTCTTGACAAGGTTGTTTTGTAGAGCAAAGCTGACACCTGCTTCCCATTTGGCTTTGCTGCCATGACCACTCCAGAAGAATGTGTAACCATTTTTTCCTTCATCAGGTAGGTGAGTCTCGCTAAGGGCAGCAATCTAGAGATTGTATCTGCTTAGGTCTCTCTTGATGACAGCAGTTCTTTCAGGTCTGTTGGTGTTTCCGTTGATCAACATATTTACATTCCAGGCACCCAGCATGAGAAGGATTGATTACTTTCCTTTTTGACTGCTGAAGTGGGACCACTGCCAGCTGTGGTATGCTGGCCAGGGTGAGGTGAAGCAGACAATGTTTGGGGCACCTTTTCTAGATCCTTCCTCATTCTAGGAGGTGAGCAGTACAGTCCTGAATAGGGCTGCTCAGTCACTCAGGGGGCTGCCGAGTTCTACTGTTGCTTGTGTCCAATAGAAAGTGACCCAAAGCCCTGAGCTGCCTGTGTGCTGGTCTCCAGCTACAACTTCCAGTGTGTCCATACCTGCTGCTTCATTGCTGGCCCATCACCACAGGGCTTGTGCTGAATGTGAGTTGCGTGGGATCTAGATTTAAGTGAGGAAGAGTTGCGCAGCGTTGGCTTCACTCTTATCTGAGCCAATTGGTAACCAGTGGCAGGACAGTGTCAGGATAGCTGGAGATTGGCTCAGATGTAGCAGATAATCAGGTCGTCTTTTTTGCCTTGTTCTGCTCTGTGCAATCCACAGTGCATTGCTGTACCGCCATCATGGCCATTGGACTATACAAGGGTCTTGTCTGCCCAGTCAGCCAGAGTCAGACCTTGCATGCAGGAATAGGGTCCCTATCTCCCCAGAGGTCTAAGGTTGACTGGGTACCCTCACTTGGTTTGGCCCACCCATCAAGGCAGTTTGCGGGGTGTGGCTGCTGTTGCATGCAGACAGCTACTTGGAGCCACAGGTGAGAGTTGAGTGCTGGTGAGGACCAACAGAGGAAGAGTCACTCAGGTGAGCACGATGTACTCTTTCTCTGGAGGCACTACCTCTCCCAGTCATCCCAAAGTATACTTTATAGGTTAATTTAGGCTTTACTGTATCAGTGAGGAAAAATGAGGCTTTTGGGGTTCCTTCACTGAAAATGAAGGATCCAGTGATTAGAGAAAAAGCAAAGAACTCTTCTCCACCAACTCATTATCAGTTTCCTCCTCCTTGATTTTCCTGGGATTGAGCAGCCCTCAGTTTCTCAAACAAAACCTCCATCTTACCTGCTCCCCTTCATGCTGGTCCACCAGCCCACACCTTCCCTCCCTCCTGGTGGGCTGTGAGGCCAAGCAGCAGTGGCTGTAAGGGCCATTTTTTGCAGTGATTGTGGAAACCACTGTTTTTTTTGCTGTTTCCACAAAAATTGCAAAAAGTGCAATTTAAATAGGTCCCTATTTATGGTTGATGTATCTCACAACAGTTGGAAAAAGGGTTGGCGGAAACAGTGTCCTAATGCAGGAGCAATGTGTAAGAGTTATACAAGGGTGCGTGTGCACCCCCTGAGCATGGCGGTGCACCCCCCTGCAAAAAGGCACCACTGGCATTGCTGGTGACGCTTGTGGGCAGTGGCACTTACCACCCCACCACCAACACTGCTGGAGGTGTCTGCGGGCAGTCTGCAATCCTTGCTGGCCGCCGCTGATGCTGTCAGTGGCATCTGAGAGTAGTTGCCAACCCCTGGTTGGCGCTCACCAGCCCCCCCAACTTGCTGCCAACAGTACCGATGGTGTCTGCGGGATCTCCCCCACTTACCGCCACCATGCTTCCACCACCTCCGTGCCCCCACAGCTGCCGGGTGCATGCGTCGTTCATGGCTTAATGCGTCGTTTCCTTGTCAACAAGAGGTGAGATCCTGAACACATTTGGAAATTAATCCACTCCAAATAATATTACTCTAAATTATATTTATATGAAGAACTCTTTCCAAAGACAGAAAAGCATAAATGGGCCTTTGTATTAACAGGAATCAACCTATGACCATTGTTTTACACTTTGAGACTGATTCTCTCCTCTTTTAAACTCTTTCTGAACCTTGGTGGAAGTAGTCTTGCTTTAGGCTCCAAAGTCAGCAAGATACTTAAGCATATTGTTAACTTTGGGCATGTAAACAGTCTCTCATTGAGGCACCATTTCATCCACACATGGGGTGACTTGATCCCTGGCTAAATGTAGGTCCTACACGTGTGTAAATGAGCCCCAGTATCAGATCAAAGGTCACCAGTTCATGAGAAAAAGTAGGACTGACAGATTTAGAAAGTAGTCTTTAACTACATGTTCCTCACTCCTTTGGTTAAGAATGTAATTTAGGTAAGACCATCTACGGGTAACATTGTCTCCTTTTAGTTCTTCAACCATCCTTTTAGTTCTCCAAAAAATCATGGACTGGATATAGACATTGGATTTATGACTCATTATAACCTGCCTAACATCTGACTCCCCAGGTAAACCCTCCATGTTTCAGGGGTGTAGGTTATAGCTGTGGTGATCTAAGGGCATAGGCAGACAAGGTTCTTTGGGTAAACCCAATATCTTTTATTAGAGCAACTCAAATAGTTGGAAAAATTTGAAAGACATTTGTGCCCGAAAGCTTGCTACGAAGAATTTTTCCAACTATTTGAGTTGGTCTAATAAAAGATATTGGATTTACCCAAAGAACCCTGTCTGCCTCAGGTAAACCCTCCACTTTTTACCAGCTATTCTCATTCCCTTCCCCCCCCCCGTCTCTCATCCTTGACTACAGCTACATTCATTCCCTCCCCCCCACCACAACACACACACATCTGTCTCTCACCTACTGACCACCTCAATTTACATTTTAACTGACTGGCTTTCTTGCATACATACTGGCCTCTGGCTGCTTTACCACTCCATCCAGGAAGAGTACAGACCACATGCTTCCTCAACCTGATGAAGAGTGGTTGTGCCCGAAAGCTTGCTAAGAAGAATTTTTCCAACTATTTGAGCTGGTCTAATAACGGATATTGGATTTACCCTAAGAACCTTGTCTGACCCTTTAGTGATGCGTAGAAAACGGAGCTTTTCCTCCAACAGGGAATATCAACACTCCCAGGGGTTCCATATGCTGTGTGTTTGTTGGGAATAAGAGGATACAAACTCTTTTCTTCTACTAAAACCAATGGATTATAGATAACTCCATGAAACAGGATCAATGTTTTCATGAAAACAAATCTTCTTTTTTGAATTCAGTCCATCTTGCTTTGCCTGAAATGCTTTGTTTGGCTGGAGTTCAGGAGGGGTATTAGGAGCTGCTGCTAGCTGAAAACAGAGCAAACTCTCACAGCCAAAATTAAGAACAGTGCTGTCTGCTGTAAGGTTTTAAAAACCCAATTAAAGCAAATACTTTGAAATGATTAAAAGGCACACACCATTTTTAAGATAAAAGTTTATTATAGTAAAAAAAGGAAGCTCTATAATTTAAAATGGAAAGTTTATGAAACTGCAGGATAAACCTCAGCTAGAAAAAATAACAGGTTTCAGATGTTCAAAATATCATACGTTAACCCCAAATGATCATTCTATAACACCAGTTTCCTTAGTCCATGGTCTTGGAAATTAGAACACCCACTCTGCTTAAAGGCACAACACTCACTACAGACATCAGTTAATCACTCAATTCCTGTCCTGAATCAAGGCTCCAAATGTCATGATTCAGTAATGTAATTATTGTATGTCTAATAAAGTCAGCAACAGCTAGAACAATACACAATGAGACTGAACAGCTATGAAACAGATAACAGGTCTTGCACAGTTGTTACTCTTCCAACTAACATGTATAGAGAGGATATTCAAATGTTATTTACTTAGAGTAGCTGTTGTTTAATCTACAGAGCTAGATTGATTTGGAGAGTTACTATAATTAAACACCAACTGACTATTAGAAACATATTGAGACTTAACTACTATGTAATAAACTTTCCAAGCAATGATTAAGTGTGTTGGGGAGACATCTGTAAATCTTTTAAAGGTACGAATAATAAGGAGACAGAGACATTAGTATCTTTAATGGGGTATGATGAGGAGTAAAAGAATGAAATTAAGAAACATTTTTCCCTGGTGAAGGAGGGGAAGCTTTGTGGCAGTAAGCTGTATTGGGCTGTGGAACAGACCCCCCCTGCCTCTTTTCTTGTGCCATAGCTGAAATCACTAGGAGCACCTGAGCTGGTGCCTCCTTGCTATACTGTGGAAGGAGTTGCTGGTAGAGAACACTGTCAGGGCTGCTTCCATTTTGGAATGCGTTACCCCAGTTTGGCCTACCAGAACTGAAATTGGATCAATTTCTAGGGTATGTTGCATAGTTCAGCTATAGTCCAGACATAGTGGAAATATCCCTCACTGTCACAGGGATCTCAAATTGCTGATCTCAGATCACTGGCTGATCTCAGATGCCTATACCACTTCAGACTTCTGTGTTCCTTGACTTGTATTGGTCCTACACTATAGTTGTGGATGCTAAATGTAGAGATTTTAGTCAACTCTCAGGTTTGTGTTTGGATGGCACTTGGTTATTGTGATGGGATTGGTGCCCAAAGGCTGCTATGATGCCCTCTAGTGGCTTCCCTGATCTTGTCAGGCAGGCCCTTGCTCCTGCCTCCCAGGGTCTTGCCCTACTTCCTCGCATGCTATGCCTTATTGTTGAAAATTGTGACAGGGGCTATCCTCAGAGGCTGATGAGCCCAAGTGCATTCTCTCTCTCCTTTGCAGTATTCATTTTCTCAGGCACGATGTGCCTCTAGGGCTAAATTCATGGCCTTCTTCTACCCCTACAGCCATGCCCATGTCTTGCATCCATTGCTATTAGATTCCTTGTTAGGGCTTGGCTTTACTACCTTTAGCCTATGAGTTACTCTGGTTATTGACAGATGACTTAAGTACACTTTCTCTGGCCTGGCCTTTCCAGTCTTCACAGCCTCTAATCAACACCTGACCACCTTGATCATCTGGTCCAGTCTCAGGCTCCTGCCCTCTCTGCCTCTAGCTTCTGGGCCACTTGGCCCTAACTTGCTTCTAGTCCCAGCCTTCCTGGCACCCTGGACCCAGGGCAAAGCTTTACTTGGGTGCCCTGCAGCATCCCTGCGGCTTCCTTTTCTTCCCTTTCAGCCATACCCAGTCCACCGGTTATACAACAAACATAAATAAACATATAATAGCACAACTAAAACATATGCATCCCATCCCACAAACTATAACCCCCAGGGTTAAACCTCTCTTGCCCCTATGGGTAGCCTCATTCCCTGGGCACTGCTTTTCCACAGTCACCTTCCCTGTGGGAGTGCCTTTCCCTGCAGCCTGCAGGGGCCTGACTGCCTGCTCAGGAAGGTTGCCAATCCTCCCAGATTGGCCAGGAGTCTACCAGAATTGGCATCAATCTCCTGGTGACTATTGAAAGCAATCTGGGAGATGGATATTGTGAACGGGTTGAACAGTACAAGTAATGACATTGTCATGTTGGAAAAAACAGTCTCCTGGAATAGCTTCAGCCAGAGTTGGCAACCCTACTGCTCAGGTTCAGGGATGGTGCTTATGTGCCCAGGAGCTCCACCTCCTCTTAATCACCTGGTTTTTCCTCCTGCTACCCACAGGGGTTTTACAACTCTTAATTAGGGGGTCAGCCTCATAAAGTGACAGGATCCTTGGCTCCCAGGCGCAGGTTCCTTCTGCCTGGATTGGCCGCTTCAACCTCCACTCCTGTCACAAGTGTTTCTCACAGTTCTCTCCCTTGTGTCTGAATAACAGGGTTTGGGTCCCCTGTTACAGTTGTACTTTGAATTGCAGTGTCAAGTTTGGCCACCCTAGCAGTAACATTATATCAAATAAAGGGAGAGATTTTACAAGGACAAGCAATATTGTACATTGAATGCTTCTGAAGACTTGGGATCAAATTTGAATGAAAAGATACTAGATGAAAATTCTAAAACATAAATGCACTCCTAGGAGAAATATAAATATCAAATAATATAGGACATGTAAAGCAGAGAGTTCTCAGGAGAAGGATCTTCAGTACAAAAAGCCCTCAGATACAATATGCTTCTGCAACAACTTGTATGGATAACAACAGCAGGACGCGTTCTCAAATAGCATAAATCAGGGCACCAGCTTTGAGGATCTAATTAGCATCTGCATTTATGCTGGCTAAGGTGGATACCGTAAAAATGATTCTACATTGGAAGATAAACCAGGGTCAAGAAGAAACTGACCCCATATTCTGTGCCCTATTGTTGTCCCTGGGCTTCTTTTATTTTCCCAGAAGTATTGATACGAGCTGCTGTTGGAGATGGGATGCTGGAGCAGATGAATCACTGGTCTACTCCAACATGACAGTTGTTATGTTTTTTTGCCCTCTTATACAGTTAAAGAATTTGTTTTTTCTGACTAAAATTCTTCCTTCGCTCATACACAGATAGTCAGGATAGTCTCAACTTCATCTCATCGCAGTAGTGAAAAAGACTTTTATTCAAGAAAGCCTTTATGAACATACTTAACCATAAGCATGTGCTTAAATCCCACTGATTTCAAGGGTCTTAAGCAGATGCTTAAAATCCTAAATTGGGGTCAAAGATTTTCTTAGCTTGCCACTCAGCCATCAGTCAAGTGTTCAGCATGGGAAAATGAAGTTGCCTATTTGTGGTGAGATTAGTTCATTTTGTTTAGGGTCCGGGGGAGAAAGGATTAAATCCTGTTCCCCTTAAACCACATGGCCCTCCCAAAACTGAAGGTCTGGCATGAAAAAATTATATACAATCATCAACGGGCTTGAAATCAGTCAGCTAGAACAGGTGAATCAACTGAGTTTGAACAGAAGGCTATGAGAAGACTTCTTTCTGCAAGAAAAAACAGGAAATGCTTATGAGCTAGTCCATGAAAGAGGTGAAATAGTTAATCCCTCTTGTGCTCTCTGGGCACTATGACTGAGGAAGATGCCTCTCAATGTGTGCATTGAGGCCTGTCATAAGTTTAGGTCTAAAATTTTTGGAGTTCCTTTAGAAGTTGGCCTTCTAGTAGTGGCCAACTGGCCCGCTACTGTGACTCACTCTTGCAAAACCTGGCAGAACCAGTCAATATAATTTAGCCCTTGCCCTAGCTTTTATATGTGCATACATACAGGTGCTAAATTCCACGTAAGGATTTGCCTGAGGAAGAAGGAGGTTCCTTATAGTCCTGTGGCTGTTGCCCTTACAGTCCTCCGGGATGGAAAAATGGCTGCCCCTGTCTGTCCCCCTGAGCTTACTTAGGTGGATAAAGTTTATACAAAGCTAGTTGATCAAGGTAAAGGGGACACCTGAGAGGTCCTTTTGTTTGGGGTTAATTAATTTGTTTTAAATAAAGTCCTAGATATAATTAGATGAAAATACATGCCTAGGCAAAATATCTTTGTAGAAAAGATCAATCAGTCACCGGAGAGAGGACAATGTGTGCTCTAAAGCTTGTCAAGCCTCTCTCCCAACAAAGCAGTTGATCACATAAAAGATATCACAAAAACCACTCAACTCATATACTTCCTGGACTGTCACAGCTATAATAGCAGTACTGTATCCCCACTCTCACTCTAACCCAGCCCTGCATGCAACCAGTCTTACATGCTAGATCTGGCTGCATCCTGACCCAACTGTGCATGTCGGATCTCGCTGGCACAATCTAGTGAGCAGGGCTATGTCATCCAGCCCACGGGCACTCCCCACAGGCACAGAAATTTGGCAGAAATTGCAAATTTCTAAGTGCATGATCTGCTGCCCCGACCTCTTAGCCCGAGAGGTCTGCTGCCTCCTGGGAGCCCGTTTCCAGGACGTAGCAGAGAGGATCCCAAAGCTCATATCCGGTCCACTGACCACTACCTTGTGCTCCTTACCCATGTGGGCACAAATTACACGGCTCAGAGCAATCCCAGCCAGGTCATAAGCAGCTACAGGGCTTTAGGAGCGGGGATTAGGGGGTCGGGGGCTCAGGTGGTGTTTTCGTCGATTCTCCTGGTTTTGGGTTATAGGCTGAGGAGGGAGAGTAGAATTGAGGTAGTCAACCAAAAACTGTGGTGCTCGTGTCATCATGAAGGCTTTGGCTTCCATGATCACAGTCCACTCTTTGGTGAGAGAGGCAGTGGTCTTCTGGAAAGAGATGACCTCCACCTCACTTCACTGGGGAGGAAGCTCTTAGCCAGAATGGCTGACCTGCTCCAACGAGCTTTAAACTAAGCCCACGGGGGAATGGGGGGACTACCGCCACAGCACGCCCACTGGGAAACTTTTGCAAAACCAGCAGGCTAAGGCACTCAAGGGAATCTATCCCTACCCCAGCCTTGGAATGATGTCCTCCTGGGAGTGTAGGGAAGACGAGAGCCTCCAGTGGGACACTTATGTGTCTGTACACCAATGCCAGCAGTTTGGGGAACAAACAGGAGGAACTGGTTCTTCTGCTAAACAAGAATGACTACGATCTCATAAGGATAATGGGGACCTGGTGGGACTCCACCTATGACTGGGCCACAGGTATAGATGGCTATACCCTGTACAGGAGAGATCGTGCAGACAAAAGGGGCGGAGGTGTAGCTCTCTATGTCAAGGAGAGCTACATGTCCCTGTAAGCCAACATTGGCACCCAGGGTGGATGACTGGAGACCCTCTGGGTTAAAATCCATGGTGAACATGGCACAGGGGACACAATGGTAGGTGTCTACTACAGACCTCCTAATCAGGAACAAGAGCTTGACCAGGAATTGGCCAAGGAACTGGCTGAGGCTGCACACTCCTGGTGCATGGTTGTCATGGGAGACTTTAAGTACCCAGACACCTTGTGGGAAGGGCACTCGGCCAATTCCGAATGGTCACAAAGCTTCCTCACATGTGTGGATGTGCTGTATCTGACTCAAGAAGTCTATGAACTGACCAGAGGCAAAGCACTGCTCGACCTGATACTGGTAAAGGGGGATGATCTAGTCAGTGACCTAATGATGTAAAGGAAGCTGGGAGACAGTGACCACAAGCTGATCACTTTCACTATCCACTGCAAAACTGGCAAGTCAGTCAGCAATGTGGAAGTCTTCAACTTCAGGAAAGCTGACTTTGACAAGCTCAGGAGGCTTGTTGGCAAGGCCCTAAGGGACCATGACTTGACGGGGAGGGGAGTTCAGGATACGTGGTTGCTCCTCAAGGGAGCAATCCTGAAAGCACAAGCAATGTCAATCCCGTCTCGGAGGAAAGGTAGCTAAAGGGCACAGCAACCCCCTTGGCTCTGCAGGGAACTTGTGGATCTCCTGCATCTAAAAAGAAAGACATAAAGGATGGAAGACTGGAATCACCTCAAAGGAGGAGTATTCTGCACTGGTCCGGACCTCTAGGGAGTGAACCAGGAAAGCCAAGGCTGCAACTGAACTCCAATTAGCTACACGTATCAAGGACAATAAAAAGTCCTTTTTTAGATATGTGGGGAGCCAGAGGAAAAGCAAGGGTAACATTGGACCCCTGCTAAACCAAATGGGCAACTGACAACTGACACCCAGGAAAAATACAACCTGCTTAATGGGTATTTTGCATCAGTCTTTTACCAGCCCCAAAGGACAGTCCTGCTCAACACAGTATGGGACGGCCAGGGTGAGGGAGAATTGTTACCCTACATCACTGTAGACCATGTAAAGGAACACTTTGAGAGGCTGGACACCTTCAGGTCAGCTGGCCCAGACAATTTACACCCCACGGTACTTAAGGAGCTGGCAGACATCATAGCTCAGCCACTGGCACGGATCTTCGAGAACTCGTGGCGCTCAGGTGTCATGCCCAAAGATTGGAAGAAGGCC
This sequence comes from Alligator mississippiensis, assembly GCF_030867095.1. Taxonomy (NCBI): domain Eukaryota; kingdom Metazoa; phylum Chordata; order Crocodylia; family Alligatoridae; genus Alligator; species Alligator mississippiensis. The sequence goes on from NC_081827.1 coordinate 191,059,444, forward strand.
AATGTGGTGCCTGTCTTCAAGAAAGGGAGGAAAGTAGATCTGGGGAACTACAGGCCTATCAGCCTGACCTCTATCCTGGGGAAGGTCTTGGAAAAAAATATCAGAGACCATTCTAGACAAACTGGCTGATGGCAACATTCTGAGGAACAGCCAGCACAGGTTTGTTGCAGGTAGATCTTGCCTGACCAATCTCATCTTCTTCTATGACCAGGTGACATAACACCTGGACAAGGGAGAAGAGATTGATGTCATATTTCTTGACTTTAAAAAAGCCTCTCATCTAGTTTCCCATGATCTCCTCATGGAAAAATTGGCCAACTGCAGCCTCGGCCACATCACAGTCTGATGGCTGGGGAACTGGTCTGAGGTCAGACCCAGAGAGTGGGAATCGATGGAAGTAAGTCTTCGTGGTGCACCGTGCCCATTGGGGTCCCTCAAGGCTCTGTCCTTAGGCCCATACTCTTTAACATCTTTATTAATGATAAAGATGATAGCATTCATCACCAAAAACCTGATGGCATTCAACGCCAAAAAATGCAAGGTCTCTACCTTGGGGGGAAAAAAACCCGCAGCACGCTTATAGGCTCAGCAGCACTATGCTTGCTAGCACCACGGCCGAAAGGAACTTTGGGGTCATGATTGACCACAAGATGAATATGAGCCACCAATGCAATGTTGCAGCTGGTAAAGAGAGCAAACCTCTGGCTTGCATCCATAGATGCTTCTCAAGCAAATCCCAGGGTGTCATCCTCCCACTGTACTCGACCTTGGTGAGGCCACAGCTAGAGTACTGCATCCAATTCTGGGCTCCACAATTTAAAAAGGATGTGGAAAAACTTGAGAGAGTCCAGAGGAGAGCCATGCGCATAATCAGATGGCAGGAGAACAGGCGTTATGATGAGAGGATGAGAGCCATGGGACTCTTCAGCTTGGAAAAGTGCAGGCTCAGGGGGCACCTGGTGGCTCCCTATAAGTTTATCAGGGGTGTACATCAGGATCTGGGGGAACTCCTGTTCACCAGAGCTCCCCAAGGGTTGACAAGGTCAAACGGTCACAAACTCCTCTGAGACCATTTCAGGCTGGACATAAGGAAAAACTTCTTTACTGTCTAAGCCCCCAAGGCCTGGAATAGATTCCCTCCAGAGGTGGTGCAAACACCTACTCTGGACTCCTTTAAGAAACATTTGGACATCTATCTTGCTGGGATCCTTTGACCCTAGCTGACTTTCTGCCCCTGGGGCAGGGGGCTGGACTCGATAATCTTCCAAGGTCTCTTCCAGCCCTAATGTCTATGAAATCTATGAAGCAAGGAAGTGGCGATTAACACTGCCATCCCTTCCCTGCCACCAAATTTCTGTACCTGTGAGCCTGAGCTTGCCCAAAAGCTGGAGGTTGAACACCACTGGGGTAGCCCATTCTATCTTTAGTTATGTATTTCCTCAGTCAGCTTTAAGGACTTAGGGTAAGGTTTTGTGTGTGCGTGTGTGTGTGTGTGCATGTGTGTGTGTGTGTGTGCATGTGTACACACACATGAACTTGAATACCAAACACCTTAAAAGGTAACCTCTCCACCAAATTAGTCTAAATGGTAGATATCACTAGATAGGCCTGTGGCTGAACTGCTTTGGTCTTTTTGTGTGAAGGAGTCTGTAATAAGAATCCAATGAACCTCAGCAGTGTGCAAGAACACTTTAATTCATAACCACAATGGGCAGAGTAGCAATGTTTCTTGTTTATTCCATCTCTGTAACCTGATAGTATTAAAATTCAAACTTTATAAACAAGAAGACTGAACTCTTTAGTCAATTCAGCTCTGCTGTGATAAAACCCGAATGAATTTCTTGCTGCAGACAATACGTCGAGACCACTTAATTTGTTTGTCAGATACAAAATGTGGGAGTTCCAACAATGGTTGTTTTCTCTCATTGTGGGATACACCACCCTACTGTATAGTATGTTAACATTTGATTCCAGCCCTTTGAATGTGGCTTTGTTTAATTTACAATTAGAACTGGGATTTGTCTCTTGTGGCCGAACCACAGATTGGTCGGGCCCTCTGATATTGTGGGATGTTAATAAAGGTATGATGCAGGGAGCCTGATCCTGCCTCCCTTAATCAGGCAAATTCCCACTGACTTAATGGGCTACCTCTGCAGTTGGTGTAAACTGGCTTAACTCCAGTGAAATCAGTGGAGCTTCACACTGGAACTGGCCCACTAAGTTTTTGTAGAATGTGCAATCAATATATTTTGATGATGATTTTCTTAGGGTTTTCAAGAGAAGAATAGCAGTAACTTATTATTCACAGAAACACTGTCTCTTGTATGACCTGGTAGAAGACCAAGTGTTGCCTGACTTTTCAGTATGCACAGGATTCTGCACATAATAAGTAAGACTAACAAGTCACATGCTAATATCACTGGTTTTTGTTGCATTCCATATGTTGTCTATGTAACTAGTTCTCAACATTTTAGACTTTAGGCACCCCTCATAAAATACCAGTTCTTAGCTTTCACTCATTTTTTGACTATGGAAAAATAACAGAGCAATTTTTCTGTGGCAAAAAATTCAGAAAGATCGTAACAGGTCAGAATGTTTTTTGATGCTTATGGATTCCTATTTGATATCTCTGGGTTTATCTTATGAATCATGTGTGGATGTCTGCACACACAAAGTGCTAAGATTGTGTGGCACCCAACAGTACCTTAGTTGTCCATGTAAGGCTTGATTTTAACAAAATCTTAGCAACAGGAACTATTCTGAGTATGATGGGTCCTTTACAGTAGCAAACATTTGCAGGATTGGACCTTTAAAATGTATCCTCCTTGAAGGCTGAATCTTGTCTGATAACCTTGCAGTGTACTAATCATTTAATTTTTTTTAATATAAATAATAACTTGGAATAAATATTTGTACCTAGGCAGTTCAAGACTACACAACTGCAGTATCCATGGCTTGGTAGGGTACAATAAACTAGCTCACTTGGAGGATGTCTAGAAATTACAGAACTTCCCCTTAATTCATAGTTCTGACCCCAGTTGGAAATTTTTATGAAAGGATCTGTTATTACTTCCCTGGTGCCCAATCAGGAGAGCTCCTTTAGTGCCAGTGCCCACTTTGTTAAGAATTTTCTGTTTCCTTGACGGCTCTTTCACTGTCTATTTTAGTGTGAAATCCTTCAGTGTCAGAATCCTTTTTCTTATCTTCTATCACAGATGCTTTACTTTTTCTGCTAACATATGAAGGGAAGTATAGCTCATGGATCTCATAGGCTGTTAAACCTCTCTAGTCCCTTCTAGTCTTTTTTCTTTTTTTGAGTTCTGACTGTCCCTTAGACCCATGCAGTCCATGCCAAATACTCTCAAGGTCCAAACTTGCACTGGGGCAGGAGTCTGCTTGCACAGATCTCATTTCAGGATCAGGCCTTGGTCATGTGAAATTTAAGCTTTTAAGCAAATAGAGCCAGAGAGTGTACATTAGCCCCGCACAAAATGGCTAGTATTCGTTTCAGATTCGGATTCTGCCAATTTGGGGGACGGTGATTTGATTTGGCGATTCAAATCACCGTCCTGAATCAATTTGACCTAATTTAATTCAGAGATTTGGCCGCTGCTGAATCGGCCGAATCTCCAAATCAAACAGGCCCCATTCACCTCCAGCTCTCCCAACCTTGTCAATGGCTGCCCTGCCCAGTCCCAGCATCCCGGCTCTTTAAAAAAAACAAACCAAAAAACCCCAGCCCAGCACTCGCCAGCTCCTGCCAGGTGGGGGGATGGGGCGATCCCTGTTGCCCTCCCTGCCCCGTGCTGCATGGGGGGGATGTGCTACAAAACCCAATCCTCCACCCGCTCTCCCAGCCCCAGTGTCCCAGCTCAAAAAAAAAAAAAGAAAAAAAAGCTCCGCACTTACCAACTGCTGCTGGCCCAGGGGAGCGGGGTAATTCCTGCTGCCCCACACCGCCCTATGCTGCATGGGGGGCTCTGTCACAAGCCCCCAGAAGCCCCAATGGCCACTGCAGCAGCCAGTGAGTGTGGGGCTTTTTTTAAAAAAAAAAAAAAGAATGGGGAGCTGGGGCTGGGAGGGGAGCTGGTGAATGCAGGGGGGTTGTTTTTTTTAAAGCACCAGGACACTGGGGCTGGGTGGGGCAGCCATTGGTGGGGCTGGGAGAGCAGGCAGGGGTCAGGGGCACTCAGAGAGAGTGGGGGAGCAGGCAGGGGATGGGGTCTGGTGGGTGTCCAGCCATGGTCCCTTCCCCCCTCCTCCAGTCCTCCCCTACCTCCTACTTACTGGCACGGAGTCTGGGTCCAGTTCCCTGCGCCAGCGAGTGGGGACTGCCTGAATCTCTGAAGCTATCCAAATCTTTTCTGAATTGATTCAGAGAGCTTCACATCGATTCAGACCTTTTTATTGGTTTCCTGATTCGATTCAGATTTGGAGATTCGGGTGCCAAATAAGGCCAAATCTCCTCCGAATCGAATCAGCACCCAAAGCTTCGCACAGCCCTATTGCACACCTAACCCATTACATGGCATGTGACTGAAAACTCTTACTTAAGGCTTGTTTCTTACCATCTCTGTACTGTGCCCACTTAAACCCATTCCATATGTACCCGATCCCAGGAAAGAAACAATGTTGCCACCTTAGAATGATCCAGTAAATGTGCTCAAGACAGAGATTAAGGGTACCTGTGGTTACATGCTTAAGAGCTGCTCTAAGGTGGATAAGTTGCCTTATATTCAGGAGCTAGCTTACACACCTTATGATGTTGGTCATGTGTGATACTAAGGCTAAAAACAGATGTTGCACTTGTCCCAGGACCAGTTGTATCCATGTTTGTCCTGGAATAAAAAAAATTACAAGATTGGTGTGTATACACATTGCCTCTCTAATCCCTAATCAGGATTTAGTGAGTGGCTGAATGCATTGCTGCTTTTCTGACAGTAATGCAGATTTTCTAATTTAGTAATGCAGTTCTGGGACAACCATTCAAATGCACTCTGTGCTGTCCTAAGAAAAACTGTTATGGTTCAGTCTCTGGTATAGACCCCTATAGAAAAGTCAAAACTGACTAAGGTAATCACCTGTACTTAAGAAAATATATGTGAAAGGATAAATAAAACCTTAGGTAGATTTCACCATTCAGTGCATGGAATGTGGGAGGGTACCATCTTTGAACATGGTGACAATTGCTCTTTGGTGACTGGTATCTCCTCTTCTACATATGGTACAAAAGGTAATCTTGGTGTATAACCCAACGTTTTCAAGGTCAAATAATCCAATAAAGATGTTTCCAATGTCATAGTCAGAAAAGAAAGTAGGTTCCCAAGCTCAACATCTAAGTAATTGAAAAAAATTGGTACCATATATTGCCCTACCAAAGTCATAACTGAACTTGTCATATGTGTGTTTGCTACTGTCTTATTTTAATAAATAAATAAAAGTTATTGAACTCCTTAATTTATTGTGTACTCTTATTTATTGTGTATTATTTTAATGACCAGTTACTGTTATTGTATTAAGGCACAGAAGGGAATTGGTGAGTATTTATTCACCAAGGTGCCCCCGGGGGTTACAAGAAATAATGGCCACAAGCTAGCAGAGAGCAGATTTAGACTGGACATTAGGAAGAACTTCTTCACATTTCGAGTGGCCAAGGTCTGGAACGGGCTCCCAAGGGAGGTGGTGCTCTCCCCTACCCTGGGGGTCTTCAAGAGGAGGTTAGATAAGCATCTAGCCGGGGTCATCTAGACCCAGCACTCTTTCCTGCCTATGCAGGGGGTCGGACTTGATGATCTATTGAGGTCCCTTCCGACCCTAACATCTATGAATCTATAACTGTAGTTTAATGGGTTTAATGTTTTTTGTTGAGTCATTATGTTTGCAGCCAAACTCACAAGTGCAGTGAGACAAAAAAGTAACTGTTTTTGTCTTCTGTTTTTTTTCAGACTGAAGTCTGATTGAAATACTGTGAGACTATGGCAGATCACATGGGGAAAATTACTGCAATTCCTGGGAAGTCATTATCTGTCAGGCTGAAAATGATCAAAAAACTACTACAACTTCAAATGGAAGAAAATGAGTCATAGAAGCAGCAGAGATTAGTAACCATATTGTCTCAGTCTTTTTGTGACAAGTGTCAACTGATACTGAATTTGTGTACCATGTAAATAACCCGTGTTATAAGCAATATGTATTGAAAAAAAAGTCTGGAGAAGGCCACCTTGTGCTTGGAAAATAAAGTGGCCATCAACCTACCAGTAGCTGTTCTTCTGAAGAGGAGACACAATGAAGAACCTACTCTTACATGCAACCAAGAGCACATCCATCCTCATCTAAATCATCGGCAAGTCTTCCTTGTGTTATATGCAGGCAGCAAAGCCATAACAAAATAAGAGATAAATTCCATATCTGTGAAACACAAAGGACTTGCAAATTTTTGCCAGCTGCTCTTCATCTCTGGGATGGTGTCTTCTCTCAAGTTGCAGACCTGGAATTAGAATCCCAATTGTTTGGATCATATGTATTTTTTATCACTAAGTATGCCTAGAAATGTGCCTGAAGAAATCTTTGGCTATCTCTTGATACAAGGATGATGTCTGCCAGGGGGGATTATTGGTGAGTTTGAAGATGGTTGAAGAGTCTAATCTGTGCTCTGCAAGTTTTTTCACAGATATGACAGGTGATACCTTGGGGGGAAGGCAGGGGCAGGTGTTGGCCAGGATGTTGTGCACTTTCCTTCCTCCTCTGCCATTTCTTGGCTTCTTGAGCAAGATGGTTCTCTTTAAAGTGAACTGTAGCTTGGTGTATGGTGCAGCACCATTGAGACCTGTTACCACCCAGCACTTCCCAGTGTGTAAGGTTGATGCCACCCTTCTTAAAATATGCTTTCAGGGTGTTCTTGTTATTCAGTTATTCTTACCATGAATCAGTTGAGAGAAGAGAGGTGGCTGCCAAGGTCTGGGAAATGCTTGACATTTTCCAGGGGTTGTCCACCAACAGTAATTTGTGGGAGGCAGGGGGACAGCTTGTGCTGGGGCAGGCTGATAGCGTACCTTGGTTTTCCCAATATTAAGGGGGAGTCCCAGGCTATGATAGGTACCTGAAAAAAGGTCAAGGGTGGACTGCTGATCAGTCTCAGTGTGCGCAAGGATAGCATACTGAAGGTTGATGATACCCGTCTTGGTAACTTCTGTTTGGCTGTGAAGGCACTGTGGGTTGAAAATCGATACTCAGCCCCAATTCCAGGAGGAAGGCAGTCACAGATGAGAATCTGGAAGGACATCTTTGGACATCTGGAAGGATATCCTTCTGGAAGGACATCTTTGGCAAGTGGGAGGAGGCAATTCAGAAGGACATGAGCAAATCTTCCAGGCAATGGAGTGGAGGTCAATGCCTCAGTAGTTCCCACACACTGACTTGTCCCCTTTCTTGAATGTGGTCACAATGCTGGCATTCTTTAAGTCGGGTGGGACTTTATCCTTAACCCATATTTTGATGAGAAATTGGTGACATTTTTGCTCTAGTACTCAAAATATGACAAAACTCTTATGTAGTCTGTTACCCAGGAAACACCCTCTCTTAAGGATACAGCTTTTGAGAAAGAAAATGAAATCGTGGGGGCCATGTTGAAAGATGGTTATGATTTCACACTTTCTGAAGTAAGAGATCTCAAATAATTTGGTGGATGGTGACATAATAAGGAATAATTAAGTGAAGATGCATTTACAAAAATGCCTTGGAGATGGGATATGTTTCAGTTATTCAGACTGCAAAAATGAGGCTATAATGGTGCTTTCAACTGATATAACACCTGATGAAATTAAGCACATCAGAAAAGTGGATACCATTAAACAGCAGCGAAGGACATATGGGAATCCTTTAAGAAAGTATATTTTGGACTAGAAGATAGGTTCTATGATTCTGAAGAACTGAATTCAGCGTGATCAAGAACTCAATTGCTACATGAACTTGTCACATTTTTCTCAACGCTACTCAATGTAAGTAAGGGAGTGTTAATACAACCAACCCCCGCTTAGTGCTCTTTATTGGTTCCAGAAAAACCAAGCACTAAGCAAAACTGTGCAAAGTGAAATCCATTTGCCCATAGGAATTAATGTAAATATAGGTCATTGGTTACCACCACTTCTCGCCACCGCTTCTTGCCACTGTTGCCTCTCCCCATTAGCCCGCTGGCCGCTCCAGTCCCACGTGCCAGTCCAGGCCTGCACTCCTGCTGCCCGACCCTGAGCCCCGCTGGCCCAGGCCCCGAGCACCAATGCAAGCCCTGCACTGATACCCATCCCCCTCCCCACTCACCGCTTCTCACTGCTGCCACCTCTCCCTACCCACCCGCCCACCCACCTGCCAGCCCCATGTGCTAACCTGGGCACTGGCACTCCTGCCCCGCTCTAGGCATGGGCCCCTGCCGGCCCTGGCCCCAGACCTCACATTCGTGCTGCCCCACCTTGGTGCAGGCCCCCACTAGTCCTGGCCTCGGTTCTGGGCACTGGCGCAGGCCCCACACTCCTTGCCATCTCTGCTGCTTCAGCTGGTGAACTCAGGCGGTGGAGCATCCCACGGAAGCAGGGTGGATATTTGCAGCTGGCCAGGAGCAGGGGGGTTTGCAGCATCCCCGCTATGTGCCTGGCCAGCTGTAAACCCCACCCCGCTCCAGGCTGGCTGCAAAACCGCCCGCCCTCCCATGGGACACTGCACTGCTCCACCAGTCTGTATTCACCAGCCATGCCTGGCCCACTCGCTGCCACTCACCGCACTTGCTGCCGCCGCCACCACTGCTTCTGCTCACCTTCCTGCCAAAACTTGCTGATTCCACTGAGCACTATAGCGAAACTGGCTGAGTGCTCAGTGAAACCAGGTATCAATTTTAAATGAGCACTATAGCAGAATAGCACTAATCGAAACCGTGTTAAGCGGGGGCTGCCTGTATCCAATATGATGTCCAAGGAATACCAGCATGATCAGTTAGATGTCAGAGAATAGCATTGTTGAAAGTGATAATGAAGAGCGTAAGAAAGGAACATCTAAAAAACTTTCATATCAAAGCAAATCAACCCTAAATGCTAAAGTATGGTTTCAGATCCTATATTAGTGGTGTGCAAAATGGGCTGTATTCGATTCGGATTCGGCCCAAATCAGGGACACTGATTCGATTTGTTGAGTGTGCAATGGCTTATACAGTCCTTAAAAGCCTTCAAAGTGTTTGCTCTCAACTGAATCACACATCTCTACCTGTCTTTTGTGATGAGAGAGTATTCCATCTAATCACAGATATAATAATATGTAACCCATCAGAGTTTACAGACATTGTTCCAATGATGGAAAGTTTTCATTGTGCTGAAGTTGTCATGCACATCACTGGGAAGTACCTGCATGGGAGTGGAGCAATTGGTGTTAAAGTTGTAGAATCAGTTATGAAAGGTAGTCACTATGTGAGGTCATTCAAGGGATTTCTCATCTTGTCAGAAGTCATACAAAAACTGAAATGGGATGCTTTCTGGAAAATCACTCCCACTGACAAGTATTCTGCAGTACTCAAAAATGTGCAAAAAACTTAAGACATCTCTCACAGATAAGGATGCAAATACATCTCAGGACACCTATGAAAACCTTTTACTGTTGATTAATGATTTCTGTGAAGATTACAAGGCTTTCAGTGCTTCCTGTCTGGCAAAATCTGCAATGTGCAAGTATTGGGACAGTTTCATTGAGCTACTGTATTTCACAATGTATAAGTCGAAATTTGAAGTCCAGTGTTTAACTCTTGAAATTCAACCTCGACTTAAACACTATATCAATATCCCCTGCAAGCAGTGCTGGGCTTGGCTGGCACATCCCAGGCAGCACCACACACAGGGAATGGGGCCGTGCCAGCTGAGCGCGAAGCCTGGCCTCGCTCACAAGGGATGGGGACGGGCTTGGCACTCAGTGCTCAGCTGAGAACGCTCGTATAGGTTGGGGACAGGGACGGGGCCAGGCTTGTCACTCAGCTGGTATGGCCCCGTCCCCTGCAAGTGGTGCCAGACTTAGGGGATGCAGCTGCACTAGCTGGGTGTTGAGCCTGGCCTTGTCTGCTACAAGCAGTGCTGCCAAGTGCCGAACCCAGCACCACTTGTAGGAGCTGGAGCTAGGCTTGGTGCTCAGCAGTGCCACTCACAGCAGACAGGGCCAGGTTCGGTGCTTGGCTGGCGTGGCCCAGGCAGCACCACTCATGGGATGGGGCTGCATCAGCTGAGTGCAGGGCCTGGCCCCAACTTACACTATGCCTATGAAAATCCTAGCTTTCTGCATTGGAAAACCGGGGATCAACCTATACACTGTGTCAACCTATACATCATGAAAGTAGTTCAGATGCTCAAAAATCTGGTAGCTGCTGATAGAGAAGGTGATTGGGAATCCCATCTTTAAGTTGTATAGGACCTCCTTCATACATTTAGAGAATTTGACGACATTAATTACTTACGCTATGCATCTTGTTACCTTGATAATATGAGAGATCTCCAGGCATGACATGCATATGTGTACCAAGAATTTTTAGATGACCATTTTGTTGTCATTCCATGCAGTTTCTCCTGATACAAACCTGGAACAAACTATTCAGAGATCTTTAAAAAGTCCTGGTGGAGGTATAATTGGACAGACTGGGCAACAAAAATATGTTAACGAATGGGAACTTGTTTATCGTGAAATTCTCGCAATCAGCAATACATTCTGAGAATTAACAGGATCTGACAGAACTAGATATTGTGAGACATCCACTCACCATGAGTTGCCTAGGAGTTCAGCCTCAAATACTGCATCATGTATTTCCTGTGTGTTCCAGTTCATGGAGGGTAGAGGGAAGCCATATATCACATCCAGTCAGATGCAACTTCACAATTTCATAAGCAATCAACATGTCCCAAGAGAGGTAGCTGAAAGACTGCTTTCAGAAAATCAAGAAGTTTTCGGATACCATTAAGAAGGTAAAATGTCCAGGATTTGTTTCTGATGGAGACAAACAGGTAGAAAAACATAAAACAACTGCAGCATCAGAAAATAAATCCTACTCTGCAGCTGAGAAAATCCTATACATAGCAAAGGATTGAGGAGAGTCTGTTAAGAACATACTGAAGTACGATCTACTGCCATCTAACACGTTATTTGATGATTGTGGCCTTCTTACTAAACCAACCAAGTCAGTTCTTTTAGGGGAGTTTGAGAAGAAAATGCAGCCATCTGATTACAATTTCCATCAGAACAGAAACAAAAAAACTGCGGTAATTGTAGACTTTATGTCTCAAGTATACCAAGTCTGAAGCAAAAAAAGGAAAACTTTTCAAGAACTTTTTGATACCTTATGGAGGAAAGTTGTCCAATTCCAACTGGTTCAGAGGGTAGATATTGTGTTTGACAGGTATGTGGAGAAGCCATTGAAAGAAGGTGAATGAGAGAGGAGAAAGAGTATGGGTCTTTGTACATGCACAAAATTGGCCTTTAATGCAGCTTAAATGTCCTTTTGAACTTCTTTAATGGAGTTGCTATTTACACGCTCAGCAGTATATTCTGCTTTAAATGACTTTGGAACGTAGCAGGATAAAACACCTCCGAGGTGTTTTAGTTTGCTACCTGGGTGCTGGAAGCCGACGTACTTGGAGCTGGGCAGGCTTCCAGTGCCCTGTGCACTGCCCCCACTGCCTTCTCCTGCTGCCGGCACACCCAGTCACGGCAGCCTGTGCAGGCAGGCAGGCTCAAATGAAGAAAAAAAAAAGTGACAAGGAGCCTGATCTTTTTTTTTTTTCCCCTCTTGGAGCCTGCCTGCCTGAGCTGCATGGGGGCCCAGTGCTTCCCTTCATGGCAGTGGGGGCCTGGTGCTTCCCTCTGTGGCTGCAGTACCCCCTGGTTGCCAGCAAGTGGATGATGCCTGGAGGGTGCTGCCCCTGCCACAGAGGGAAGCACCAACTCCCCCACAGCCACAGAGGGAAGCACTGGGCCCCTACATAGCTCAGGGACTGCTTGGCCCACTGGCAGCTTGCCCCGCCCACCCTCCCCGGGTTGGAGAAGCAGATAAGGATTGGGCCCCCACCCTTGTGTACACTCTACGGGGGTTTAGTTCAGTTTAATTCTCCCTAAATTGAAATAGTGGTAAACAGTAGGTTTTTAAAAACCCACCATTTCAATTTAGGGAGAACTAAACTGAATTAAACCCCTATGGTGTGTACAAGCACCCTATTACACCAATAGAGTTTGTAAAATTGGATCCTGACACTCCTTTACCTGTTCAGATGGAGAAGTTTTGGCCTTCTTCAACAAACAACAAATTATTACAACCGTCAGCCAAACAATACTTTTGTGAAAAAGGAAGAGAGAGTAGCATATATACTACGGAGTTAAGCAGAACTATGACAGGAGAAAGTGACAGAAAGGAGGCCATAATGATCACAGATGATTGAATTCAGATATGCAATCATGTGTTTGCTGCTCTAGAAGAAGCAGACACTTGGCTGGTCATCCATTTATTTGATGCAATTTCATCTGGTTTCACACGTCATAGTGCTGTCTAATGATACTGATATTTTTGTCCTTTTTCGATATCCATTTCAACTGTTTGTAAAAGGACTTTTGGAACTTTCAATTAGTAGGCTTGTGCGATAAAGATTTGTTCCTCTTCACACGCTTCAACATAAAGTAGGACCAACTTTGTGCAGTGTTCTTATTAAGGCTCACATTCTCACAGGATGTGATGTCACAAACAAAGTGGGAACAAAACTGGCAGGACTGAACACATCACCAGAGAAATTCCTTTTAGGTTTTGCTGGAGATAGTGCACTTTTTGAGGACATAGTTAACAGAGATGAAGAATACCTTGTTAAGGTCCTACAGCCATCACTTCACTGCAAAACATTTGATGAGTTTCATTTGCATTGTACAAAAAGTAAACTGATCTCATAGCTTCCCCCGACTTCTTTCTCTATTCAAAATGAATATCTCAGGAAATGCTTCTTTGTGGTACATGAATGCTTTAGCCTGAATGATAGCAGCTACAGAAATATGTTAAAGCTGAAAGATTTTGGGTGGTAAAAGGATGCAAGTGGAGCTCTTTTTCTACATAAATGTCTCTATTCTGTTCCTGATGAATTATTGCTGACATGTAACTGCAACGTGCAAAACTGCAAAATGCAAGTGCCAAAAAAATTACATTTCTTGTATTGAATATTGCAAATGTGGTGAAAACTGTATAAGGAAAACCAAGGAGTCTAATGGATGATGTGTAAGAAAAATTATTTCAATAGTTGCATTAATTTAATATCATGTTGTATGTTGTAGCAGTTCTTATTAATTCCATATTGGTATTTCAGTTTTATATACATCATTTAGATTTCAACTGGTATGTAAGAACAATTTGCATAAATAAAGTAATATTGAGATAATTTGCCTTTTGACAGATAATAAAAATAATTGATAGTTTGACAGAATTGTGAACCCTACTTTCTTTTGTCACTATGACATTGGAAGCATTTTTATTGGATCATTTGACCTTGAAAATATTGGGTTACATACCAATTACCTTTGTACCATACTTAGAAGAGGAGATACCAGTCACCTAAGAGCCATGTTCAAAGGTGGTGCCCTCCCATGTTCTGTACACCGAATGGTGAAGTCTACCCAAGATTTTTTATCCTTTCAAACATGTTTCCTTAAGTACAGGTGGTTACTTTAGTCAGTTTTGACTTTTGTATGGAGGTCTATGCCAAGGACAGAACTAGTTAGCACTTCTTATCCTGTGAACCCTTTCAGGGTTTGTTCAGGATAACTTTATCCCAGGATAAAAAGGTTTCTCCTGGGACAAATGTAACATCTGTTTGTAGCCTGAGGCAGTATAAACACATCTGCTAAACAAGCTACTCCCTAGCTCCCTCCAGTAGCATGGAGAGGTGCACATACGAATTAATCATCCTACCCTTTTATAAGAACGTTATGTAAATCCAAGATTGGATAAAAGCCACAAAGCAAGCTTGCTTTCTGCTTTGAGTCAGAGTCAGTTCTTGAGTTAGAGTTGCTCCCTGGGAACAGGGCTTCAGTGCTGATCTGAGAACCTTTTAAAACAACCTTTTTTCCAGAACCAGTTTATATGTATAAGTAAAAAGAATTATATTTAGAATATGCCCAGATCCAGCCTTACTGATTTTTTTTCTTTCACTGGGAAGCCTACCTGTAAGGTTCTGGATACTTCTTCAGCTTAGTAAAGGGGTAACACATGCTTGAATCAGGGAACTGATTTTGACAGAAGAAACAACCCAAACTGTCTGTGATTAAAACCACAATCTGTCCACTCCCAAAACAAGATATTTCTCCACTTCCAAAACAAGAAATGTCTTCAGTACATTGGCCACTTTTGCTACATTTTCCAGAAGACCTTGTGATCAAGAAGCAAAATTCACATAACCTTCCCTGTAATAAAAAGCTCCAGCTTGAGCTCAAAACAAGAGATCAGGCACCAAGGGTAAGTAGTAGCTTTTTATCCCTCCTACTGTTTTATAGGCAATCACTTTATAATTTGTAAAACATGCTAAGGTAAACAATACATAATTGGAGAGCATCCATTCCAGGTTGCATAATTTGATATTAACTCTAGTGTCAGCGTCTTCATTTTTCCTCTGAGAAATTAAGCTGTTTCCATCAAGTCAAAAGTCCACTTAAAGGTGTAGGACCTCACGGGCTAGGGACACACATTCAAAAAGCCTGAACCTCAATTGATTCAATTTTTGCAGGTTAGTCTAACCTGCAGAGCTTGAAACAATTTGGAGGTGGATAGACATTCCCTTTTCATTCCATAAATGCAGGCACATGCCTGTAGTGGCTCAGGCTAGAAGCCAGGGGACACTGGAGCAGCCCTCCCTTCCCTTCCAAACTGCTGAGCTGAGGGGGTGTGGTCAGAGCCTGGCAGGGCACTATGATCAGAGAGGGGTGTAAAACCAGACCCTGCTTGCACTATCCCAGGCTTTTTCCCACTCCCTGTTCAAGGTCCGGGAGTGTTGCCCAGTCCCTGGCTAGCACTCTGAGGCAAAGGTGGGGTGTGCAGTGCATGCATCTGTGGATGATACTGAGCTTTTCAATCTCCCTCTCCCTGCTTCTTCATACTGTCTGCAGCAAACCTGACAGGTGAGGGAGCCAGCAGGGGGCTGATAACACAAAGCTTATCACAGCCCATCAAGAAAACAAAAGCTTCTCTCATAAGTTCAAGCTCTTCTTAAACAGCTTTTTCCAAGGAAGAAAAGTAGGGACATTACCAGCTGACCTGTTGATTCAAAACTCCAAAAAGCTCTAAGAGGACACTGTTCTTTCTGCCTTTGGAGACACACGCACAGACACCTCTAAGCATTAGCTAGCATAAGGGTGGTACGACCATGACCACATGCTGGCTGGATTCTGTGCTGTGGGAGAGAGGAGGGAGGGGGGGATTCCTGCTTGAGCAGTGAGTGGTGAGGTGGGGTGGGGCAGGGGGAAGCCTGGCAGACCCTGCTGTACCTCCAGTCTCAACCAGCCAAAGCAATGATAGCGCTCCAGCTAGGGAGGAGAGGGTCGTAGCCAGTCCTGCTCTCTGCAGTAGACAGCCCAGCCCAGCCCAGCCCAACCCAGCCCAGTCCAGTCCACCCAAGCCCAGGGCTTCCAAGCCTCTGGGATGCTGGGGACTCTGATTTAACGTAAACCAGGAAGGAGTCTGGGACAGAAGTGCCATAAACCAGTTTGACCCAAATCAGTTAAGTTTGATACTACATTCAACCAGGTTTATCTTAAACCAGTTTCAGCCATTTTGAAACTGGTTTATGTGAACTGAACTAATATTCTGTTACAGGTTTAAACCAGTTTCTGATCACTTAAACCAGTTTATGTGTAACTTCTGTCCCTAGCCTTGAACATTTCTTACTTTTCAGCTGCCTAGTGCTATGGCAAAAGACTTCCAGAGACACTCCAGGAAGGTCCTGGAAACAAAAGGGAAATGATTTCTGTCCAGCAAAAGAAAACCTGTTTATAAACACCCACATTCAGGCTTCCAGTGACTTCTCTCTCTTGTCACAAGTGTGGCTGTATTCAACCAATGAAACCAAGCTACCGAATGGTAGCCTCCCATACTCTATGCTCAGGAATGTTATTCAGCCACACTGGGCTGATTCATCAATGTCTGCTCACAGTATTACCAGCTTATAGCACAAAGAGAAAAATGAATAATAGTCATATAGTGAAAGGAAGCATCCCTATAGTTACACTATCCAAACTCTGTTTTGTGCAGCTAGAGGCACAGGGCATTTCCAAAGTTCCACTTTTTTATACTATAGTTCTCAACCTAGGGGCCACAGTGAATAGGCATCAATAGTTTGCAGCCACTCTGGCCTTCCCTTGTACAGGAGTTCAAATATTATGGGTTGGGAGAAATCTTGTATGGAAAAAGTAATTTTACATTTCTCAGCATGTGAAAAATGATCGCCTGGATTCTGCGATAGTATTCCAGGAATTCCCTGTTACTTTAAGGGTGACAAACAGCTGCAGGGAGCCCCAGGTGCAGGGAGTTGCTTAGCAGGAGCCAGAAAAGGCTGGGCAGTAAGAGACTGATAGGCTGTAAACACCCAGTGCAGAATAATGGGCTCAGGAATAAGGTGGCAGGGCAGAGTGTCCTGGGCACCGGAGTGCCAGTTACAGTGTTGGTAACACAGCAATAGTATTGCAGGACAGAGCTCAGCCTGGAGAAGAGGGATACTGATGCAGCAGTTAGGTGACCCTGGGAACCTAATGGAGGACACCTGCAGGTGGCCAAAGGAAAGCACGTGACTCCCAGGGGCATGGTTTAGATATATGAGCCTGGTTTAAATATATGAGCCCAGAGCTGAACCTGAGGAGGCAGTCTGGTCCTGAAGGCTGGAGGAAAGAGAACTCCTAAGCAGAGATGCTGCAGAAGACTACTGGGCTGACATGGGGGTAGTGCAAGTAAGGCATAGATGGTTTTCAGGGGAAAATGACTAGGGTGGGGGCAGGCTTGGGTTGTATTACCAAGGAACTTAGATTTATGTTTGGACCAATAAGGCATGTCCACACATGCAGGCAAGTGCACTTGCAGCAGCTAAAATAGGAGTGGCACAAATTTGTGCCGGGAATTTTTGCCTCAGTGCACGTGCCTGGACATACACTTTGATATGGGACAAGTTGTGCTACTTGGAGCAAAACGACTGCTCAGCTCCTCCCAGATCTGCAGCCAGGGGGAGCTAGAGCCTGGGGCCAGCACCTGTGCTGGCCCCAGCAGTATAAAAAGCTGCCCTGGGAAGCAGCTCAGGGCTACTTGCTCTTAGGAGCTTCTGGGGACCACCTGAGCCGGCTGGAGGACACCAAACTGTTCCACTTTTCCACCATCCATCGCCGCCACTGCTACATGCTCGTGTGCCACACAATCCATCATGCTGCCCTCACGTCCCGCCCAGACACCTAGTGGCAGGACCTGCTTGGCGAGGGCATAGCTGGGGCACCCCAGCGGCTGAGTCTGTACTCCACCCTGATCGCACAAGCCACTGGGGACCTCAGCTGGCAGCTCCTCCATGGAGCCATTGCCACAGGCATGTATGTGGCAAGCTTCACAGACTTCTGCCCCTTCTGGGGGCAGAGAGAGACCCTGGCACACATGAACCTCGAGTAGGTTCCGGTTGAATTTTACCTCCCACTTTTTTGTTTTTGGTCACCCCATCTGTGGCCCCACCAAGTCCCGTAACCTCCTGGTCAACCTCCTCCTGGCCCTGGCCAAGTGGGCCCTGTACTGGACCAGGGAGGAGGCTCTGGCCAGGAAGGTGCCCAGAGACTGTGAGGCCACTTTCTTCTCACTTGTCCGAACACATTCCTGGGCAGAGCGCTAGTGAGCAGTGTCCACCAGTTCCTTGGATGCCTTGAGGACCAGTGGATGCGACCCAGGGGGCTCTGCTTGGTGTTCCCCTCTGGAGGACTTCTATTTACATTTTGAACCCTTGACTCACACATGGCTCCTACCCTTTTCTTCCTTAGTTTTCTCACCAAAAAAAATAAATAAAAAAAAATTATCAGTTGTATCTTTCAAACTTTGGCCTCACACAGTGGGGGCTATTAGTTAACTAGGTGGGTCTTAAGACCCATGATCTCTTGAAGATACAAATAGACAGGAGCTTCTGGGGCCCGGCCAATTGGTATCTAGTGGCACTAGCCCCCTGTGCCAGCTGGACTGCTGAAGCAGCCCTAACCTAGAGTTCCCTGCACACGCTACCCACTGCAGCAGTCTGGCAGTGGGGGCTGCTGCCCGGATATGACCTGCTACCACCTGTGAAAGCATCCGCTTCCTTGGAGCTGCAGCCCCATGGCTGCACACCTGCCAGACGTGGATGGGGTGCCCCCACTCTGCCCTCTGGGCAGCTATCACCCAGAAAATGTGCTCCTTGCAGTGGCCCACTTTGAACTATCAAAACATGTCTTCTTGGCCCCAAATGGCCAAGAAGTCAGCCACCTTGTCTGCCCTCCAGTTGGGTCCCCAGTGCTGGCCATGGACAGGCTCCTCTCCCCAGGTCTTGCCATTGTCTCATCGGTAGAGATCCTGCTGTTCCCTGTTTAAAAATTGCAAAATCTTTGATAAGAAACCCAAAATCTCTTATTAAAATACCCCAAATAGTGTTCTTTTGCTATTAAAATGAAATGCCACTATGGCACGGATCTTTGAGAGCTCCTGGCGCTCTGGTGAAGTGCCTAAAGATTGGAAGAAGGCAACTGTCATGCCAACATTCAAGAAAGGGAGGAAAGTAGATCCAGCAAACTACAGGCCCATCAGCCTGACCTCTGTCCTGGGGAAGGTCTTGGAAAAGATTATCAAAAAATCCATCCTTAACAGACTGGCCGATGGCAACATCCTGAGGGATAGCCAGCACGGGTTTGTTGCGGGTATGTCTTGTTTGACCAATCTCATTTCCTTTTACGACCAGGTGACTTATCACCTGGACAAGGGGGAAGAGATTGATGTCATATATCTTGACTTTAAAAAAATCCTTCGATCTGGTATCCCATGATCACCTCTTGGCAAAACTGGCTAAATGCGGTCTTGACCTCACCACGATCTGCTGGCTGGGGAATTGGCTCCGCGGCAGGACTCAGAGGGTAGTGGTTGACAGAAGTCAATCATCGTGGTGTGCAGTCACCAGTGGGGTCCCTCAAGGCTCTGTCCTAGGGCCTATACTGTTTAACATCTTCATCAATTATGTGGACATTGGTGTCAGAAGCGGACTGGCCAAGTTTGCCGATGACACCAAACTCTGGGGTAAAGCATCCACACCTGAGGACAGGAGGGTGATCTAGGCAGATATTGACAGGCTCAGGAAATGGGTGGATGAGAACCTGATGGTGTTCAACACCAAAAAATGCAAGGTTCTCCACCTTGGGAGGAAAAACCTGCATCATCCTTACAGGCTCGGCAGTGCTACGCTGGTTAGCACTACAGATGAAAGGGACTTGGGGGTCATGATTGACCACAAGATGAACATGAGCCTTCAATGGGATGCTGTGGCTAGTAAAGTGAGCAAAATGCTGGCTTGCATCCATAGATGCTTCTTAAGCAAATCCCAGGACGTCATTCTCCCCTTGTACTCGGCCTTGGTGAGGCCACAGCTGGAGTAGTGTGTCCAGTTTTGGGCTCCACAATTCAAAAAGGAAGCTTGAGAGAGTGCAGAGGAGAGCCACACGCATGATCAGAGGTCAGGAAAATAGACCTTATGATGAGAGGCTGAGAGCCATGGGACTCTTCAGCCTAGAAAAGTGCAGGCTCAGGGGTGATCTGATGGCCACCTATAAGTTTATCAGGGGTGTTCACCAGAATCTGGGGGAATGTCTGTTCACCACAGCGCCCCAGGGGATGACAAGATTGAACGGTCACAAACTCCGCTGAGACCGATTCAGGCTGGACATAAGGAAGAACTTCTTTACTGTTTGAGCCCCCAAGGTTTGGAATAGACCGCCACCAGAGGCTGTTCAAGCACCCACTTTGAACGCCTTCAAGACACATTTGGATACTTCTCTTGCTGGGATCCTATGATCCCTGCCGACTTCCTGCCCATGGGGCAGGGGGCTGGGCTTGATGATCCTCCGAGGTCCCTTCCAGCCCAAATGTCTGTGAAATCTATGTATAGAGAGATCAGCTGAGCAATGTTTTATTGATATATTTACAAGTTTAAAGCAATTTGGAAGCCTACTAGTGCCTCTATTATCATAATAAAATGGATTCTAAATATTTATACAGCATTTACTTTTGGGTTTTTTTGTCATAGAAAAATCAGAGCTGCCCTATCCCCTTCATTCATCAGGATGTGCGGTGCTGAGCAGCACTGGTATGCCAGTGCCCTGCCCCTGCCCTTGCCTCTCACTCTCAACTCACAGCCCGCCCCACTTTCCCTCCCCTGCCCTCCCCTCCTAAGTCCCCTCACTCCTGGCCCGCAGCCCCTGCCTGCCCCCACTACCTCCCTCTCAGCCACAGCTCTGCCCCAGCACCAGGGCATGAGTCCAGCTGCAGCTGTCTCACCTGATGCTTTGTGGTTCTGAGCAGTGCCAGCCCTTGCTGTTCTGCTCCCTGCCCCATCCTGGGAATCTCTCAACTGGGGATCAGGGACTGAGTTGGGCCCTTTCCTCTCAGGCTAGCCTCCCCCTGCACAAACTGCTATAGGGGGCAGGGGAGCAATAAGCCTGGCTCTGGCAGCCCTTCTTACCCAGAGCACTCCCCCACTTGCAGCCCCCATCTCTCTCTCACACACCCTGATGCAACCTCCAACCCTCCCCCCAACCCATTACACACCCCAAGTGGCTCCAGGATCCCCCCCCTTTCCAGCCTGGGGCTGCATGTCCCAGCACCGGTGTGGGCACAGGGCAGGTCTGCAGTGTGGCAGTTGCCCCTGCAGCCACAGCTCCTGCCATCAGATCCCAGCCCATCCCATGTGGCTGGCTGGGCATGCAGGGTGTGAGATTTGTGGAGGGATGTGGGGTTTGGGGGGGTTGGGAGGGATTTGTGGGTGGGTTTAGGATTTGTGGGGGTGAGGTTTGGGGGGCATGGGGATTGTGCCGGAGTTTGGGGTTTGTGGCTGGGTATGTGGCTGAGGGGTTTGCGGGAGTGGTGTGGGGGTGTGGGGTTTGTGGGTAAATTATGGGAGGGTTTGTGGGTGGGGGGAGAGGCTGCTCAGGACAGGTGGATCCCATGCCCCCTGAAAGGCACAGCCCCCCCCCCCGCAGCTCACTGATAGCTCCCCCCCACATCGTGCACAGCATACATGCCCCCCCACAGGGCACACAGCCCCTCCTGCACAGCCCACAGCCCCTCTGCAGCAGCCATTGGGGCACTCAGGGACCTCCTGGCACAGCCCCCCACACAGCATGGAACAGTGTGGTGTGGTCTGGGCTGTCTGGCATGTGGTGCTGCCTGTGACACAGCATAGGCTCAGCCCAATGTGGAGCTGTGTACCTTTGGGCAGTGCTGGGCTGCTTGGGCTGTTACTCAGGGGCCCAGCACTGCCCACAGCACCTCTCTCAGGGACCATGTGTCATGCCAGGACAAGTCCTGCATGCACAGGCCCCGTGCACCGTTGGGCTGGGCCAATTCCATGGAGGCAGAACCCGGCATGATGTGGCACAGGCAGTGCGATGTGGCACAAGTGCCAGGTAGCCTGGGCCATGCCACACTGTCCTGCACCATGGGGGGGCTGTGCCAGGAGAGCCCTGAGTGCCCCAATGGCTGCTGTGCTGTGGGGGGGGGGGGGCTGTGGGCCATGAGGGGGGCAGGTGGGGGACCCCACCCTTCCCAAGCAGCCCCCCGAACACACACAGTTCCCCGCACCCATACAGCCTCCAGTCTCCTCCATCCCCAGTTCCTGCTTACCTTAGACAGAGCTCAGTCCCGGTCATGCTGCAGCCTACACTGCTCTTTGCCCTGCATAGGAAGGCAGCTTGCTACAGCACCAGGGCAAGGGGCAAGCATAGAGATGCTCTGGCCAGCTACCAAACTGTCTCTTCGGAGGACCCCAGCCTCTGGCTGCCTCAGAGCATGGTCATGGACTGTGCCTTGCCCCACTTTTTTTCTGCAGGGTTCTTTTTTTTTTTGATACCCGGATTTTCCGGTATCAAATTTTAAGCCCATGCTGCAACACAGGGAACATTTTTTTGTTCCCAGTGGACCTCTTGCAGTGTCTCATACTGCTTTGAAATACTGCAAAAGGCACACGCAGGCTTTTCTGGATGCACCCATATAGGGCATTTTGTATTACAGCCAGTGGGATTATTCTTCTGTTTATAGTTTGAACCAGTGGTTTGGGCTAGGACTAACAGGGGAAGAGGGATATCCCATTTGAATGCCTAAGAGCATGAGACTGTTTGGAGACTTTGAAGGGCAAATCCAAAGCCCTGCCGGGGGGGATGCTGGACCCACAATGGGGTACTGGGGCCTGGGAGGGGTGAACCCCGAGCCCATGAAAGGGCCATAGCTTGGACTGGGGCCAAGCCCCAAGCATTGGGACTCTTAAAGACAGGGAGGCCTGAAAGGGCTGCACTTTGGACTGAGGCTGGGGGCCCACTGGGACTCTTAAAGACTCAGAGGCCTGCAGGGGCCATATCTGAACTAGGGCTGAGGGTCCAATTAACTGCTAGTACCTGCGAGGCTTGGGCATGGCTGTAGGGGAGGTTGGAGACCACACAATTGATCACTAAGGCCCATGGTATGCTGGTGCACTAATCAACAACAGACAAGAAGTCACTCTGGGGTCCTAGGCAGCCTCCCTTTTCCCAAGTTCAACAATTACAGCAAGGCATGGTGGGTGGAAGGGACCATAGGGAACCAGAGCAAAACAGGAGTTACACAACTGCCAGGGGGTTTTACTGTCATGCCTGGAGACTCAGACCTGCTACAATACCCCTCTTTGAGATTATTTTAGTTCTTGGTTAGCACTCTGATTTGTTTTTATTGCACTCGCTAGGATGGTTGTTATGTTATCCTGACAAGAAATCCAAAAAATGGTTTTAAAAGCAGTTAAGATAAAAGGAGGGATCCATTTGTAGTTCCTACAGACACAGAATGTTGTTTAATTACAGATCACTGTCAAAAGGGGGATGCTCTTTTAGAAAACAAGTGAGATCTTTACAAATGTGCCTGTTTATCAGCTGTTAAACAATCTTGTTGATGACAATTTAGCTTTTGCAGTTAATCTCATTAAAAGTTTGGCTATAGTTTTTTTTTCTCAAGTAGCTTGTCCTCTCACTCTGAAACTTATGTTACGCTTAGTGTGCTCAATCATATGCAGTTTAATTATAAGGCAGAACTGTAATGTAGTATTAAAACTCTTAGCAGAGGTCAGTTGTGGCTGTCTCTTAATTTGAGTTATATTGGCAAAGACTCCCTAACGATGACTCTTGCTGCATTTTGGCATGCAGCATTTTAACAAACCTTTAGCAAAACACTTAAGCAAATCAAATAGAAAGATATGCATATATGGGATATGAAAAACTCAGCATTTATGAGAACAGAACTTTCTTGTTTTTATTTTAACTGTTGGTTGAATTGGGCTGTACTGGTTGTACAGACTCTAAAAATTGCAACTTTGTTTGGATATTATCTTTCTAAGAAACTTGCAGCATTTCTATTGCATTCACTAATGATGTGTAATTTTCTGTTCATGTAATTTTGTATAATCTGATAACTGCACATTTAAAAAAAATAAATTGGTGCACACAGTGGTTTTCTGAAAGTGCAGCATTAGTTTTAAAAGAATTTCCTGAATTGCTGTGAATGGGGCTGTGTTGGTAAGACATGCAGCTGAGGACTATTGTACTTGAAGGATCTCAAAATACATTACAAAAAGGACAGAATATAACTAACTTGGTTGCAAATGGAAACAGGACACTGGTCTACAGACCCCTACATCTTTGGTGCCAACC
Organism: Alligator mississippiensis; assembly: GCF_030867095.1. NCBI lineage: Eukaryota > Metazoa > Chordata > Crocodylia > Alligatoridae > Alligator > Alligator mississippiensis. The sequence goes on from NC_081827.1 coordinate 191,083,402, forward strand.
ACTAGATTGTTGGACCCTCATGTACTCTTAACAGTAAGGAAATGTTTTATCTGTTGAATGTGTGTTGGAGTTGGAAAACAGAGTGGAGACCAAGATATTAGCCCTAGTTGCTGGGCTTTGTATGTGCATTATAAGATTTTCTTTCTGCCGCACTAAAAATTTAATAGAAGGCACATGTTCTTCCCTCCCTCCCACCCTTGAGGCTTTGGGACAATCCCAATTTGCTTAAGGTAACAGTTCCTCCAAACACTCCTCCTCCGTCCTCCCCCAATTTTTCTTCACTTTGTGCTGTAACCCTAATTGCTTCCAACTAACCACAGAAGCAAGGATAAGACTCTCCCTGTTAGTACAACTGCCCTGTGATGGCTTGGAAGGATTTCTTTGGGGCAAGCCTTTGTCAGGCTGTCAAACAACATGGCAGAATAGAGGAATAACATGCATGAAGCCTTGAGCAGTATCACTAGGCTAGTATGCTACTCTATATAGTCCATTGCACGGGAATGTTATTGCTTGCCAGATCATGAGAAAAATTCACAAAAGGTATTGTTCCCTTGGTCAATGGTCCTTACAGTGCCTTAGTTCAATTTATGCTTTCTAATAATTAATATTTATTGTATTTGTTAAAATAGTACTTCTAATCATGTTCACACTAGCTTCCTTGTGAGTCTGGGACTGCCACCAAGACACATTTCCTTTTTCACTTGCTCCTGCTCAGTACACACCAAATCCCAGAAATTAAACTGTCATACCTTAGTGACTCTAGATATGCACCCAGAAGCACACTAATGCAGAGAGTGAGTATGGTGCTGGAGTGAGCTGAGTGCTGCTCTAAGCCAACTACACTGCCTAGTTACTGGACTGAGCATGTGGCTCTCTGGTTGTCAGAAACTACCATGTTATGTGACTTCTGTATTGATTTCATTTTTATAAATGAGTGTTTTATCTGGAATGTTTAGCATGATAGACCATAAGTCAGCAACTTGTGGCCCATGGGCTGAATCCAGTTCACAGAGCCATTGGATTTGACCCATGGAGCTGGGACCTAAATGGTGTTCAGTGGCAGGGGTCTTCACCTACTCCATGCCACAGATGGGTGGCAAAGAGAAGCAGTGACTGGGAGAAGTGGGCAGTGGTGCTTGGGTCCTACATCTGGCTCACCTCTGACCTGAGCTGGGAAAATCCTACCCGCTGCTAGAAAATATTGCCGACTGCTGTGATACAGAATCAAAATCAGTTAGGACACAGAAGGAGGAGGTGTATTTCTAATCCTAAGGAGAGAAACAAGTTTGTTTCATGAATGACCAAGCCATAAATGAGTTATTCTTACTTCACAATCAGTCTGTCCATTAAGCTGATATTCCACTGCATCCTGTACATACCACATTGGTTTGGAGATTGAAATGATATAACTGTTAAGATTTTATGCAAGTTGCTTTAGTCTAAACTTGAAGATGTTTTAACTTGTCATGTAGCTCATCAGTGCTATGAAGCTGAATTAAAACCATTTTTAGGGATCTTGTTTAGGGGCTTCTTAAAAGAAAATTACAGCTTCATTGCTATTTTGCAGCTGTAGTTATTATGGTTAGAACTGCTGTGAGAGCTATAGTTAAGGTGGCCTGAGTCATGCCTTATACATCCCTCTTTTCAGTTACTTATACCTTTGTGAAACTTTCACCTTTAGGCTTAACATTTTCCAGACCCAAAGGTGAATCTCTATGAAAGGTTTAAATGGAAACAGTTCTGTTGTTTCATTGTTGAGAATGAGAAGGGAAGGAATACATTGTATAAGAAAGACGTGTGGTTGTCTTATTAATGTACTGCATATCCAGCTATTGGTGCATTTTTTTCTGAGAGGTCTTGGGTTGTAAAAATTACTGTCCTCTTGGTTCAGCAAAAACTAAATATGATGCTCTTCAGAAAAGTCAGTCTTCCTCCAGGGCTTGGAAAATAGCAAGTAGAGTTTTGGATACAAAGTGCTGGCATGAAATGATGTGCTCCTAGAGGGAGTTGTTCAGCACATTAAAAATTCTGGATAAAAGAAATACACAATAGAAAGTAGGTGTGACATCTGTGTGATACTGTTGGGGTACTGTGTGGGATACTGTGGGACACAGTGTGATACTGTGGGAAATTAGTGGTGAAGCACACAAGTGGGCATATGACATTCATAGCTACCCCTTATCACAGTTCAGTCAAACAAAATCTCTCTCTTCCCTGTTTCTCTTCATGACACTTAAGTTCCTTTAAAAAAAACAAAATTTTCAAGAATATTCAGTATGAGCAGTAAAACCAAACATGAGGGTGGGCCACTTTTGGCGGACCCCTCAGGGAGGGGCATTATCAGTGCCAAAGCAGTTCCCTTTCCTATTGTATGTGGAAAACACACTGTAGAAAGGTATTTATTCCAGTGGAGGATATTAAATTTACCCTGGGGGAAGGGAAGTAAATCCCAAACAAAAGGAGATATGAGATTCTGCGGGAAAGGTGGAAAATTTATTGTTTCATGAAATCATCCAAAGAACAAAGTTAGAAGAAGAATGCAGCCAAACTTAAGATAAAGAGCAGTCCAACATAGCATAAAGACCTCAGTGGCGGAGAAGGCAAATGAAGAAGGCATACTTCTCAATAGCTGCAAAGGATGAAGGCTGCAGTGGATGAGTGACCCCAGTCATCTTGGATTTCCTTGCCACTGGACACAAGTTTCTCCTCTGCCAATATTCGTGCAGTTGCTGATGTGCAATTGCCTCCTCATGTAAAACAAGTCAGGCACAGGTTTCTCCCATTGGATCCTCCATCTTGGAGCTTATTATGACCAACAGGGAAGAATTGGTGAGGGATGTGAAGGTGATGGGTAACTTGGGAGGAAACGCTCACGGTAAAATAGACTTCCAGACCCTGAGACAAGGAAAGCATGACGTAGCAAAATTAGGGTGCTAGATTTAAAAAAAGGCAGATTTCATCTGTCTCAAGGAGCTAGGCATTGAATCATGGGAGGACAGATTGAAAGATAAAGGCACCCAAGAGGGCTGGGAGTATCTAAGGATAACAGTATTGGAAGCCCAACAAGAAAATTTCCCAACACAATGGAAACACAACAAAAATGGCAAGTGAACAATGTGGCTTCACAAGGATGCAAAATAACTCAAATGCAAAGGGAGAGCAGAGCATACAGGCAATGAAAAAATGAGCAGGTCACCAAGGGGGCATACAAGGAGACAGGGACAGGAACCTGCAGGGACAAAACCAGGAAGGCAAAGATAAAGAACTAATTGCATCTGGCAAAGGAGGTTAAGGACAACAAGAAGAGTCTCTATAAGTATGTTGCCCAGAAAAGAAGAACCAAGGAAGCTGTGGGTCCTCTGTTAACAAGCCAGGAGGAACTCCCAACCAAAGATGCAAAGAAGGTGGTGCCACTCAATAGCTACTTTGCCTTAGTCTTCATTAAAAAATTAAGGGGCAGCCAAACACTAAATAAGGCTTACAAGGAGAAGGAAGGGGGCAACTGAGGGAGGAGATAAGAAAAGATACTGTCAGAGAGCTTTTGTTGGGTCTGAATGAATTCAAGTCAGCAAGGCCAGATGAACTGGGGCAGCAAACAAGGCAGTTTGCAAGCAGTTTGCTGGGAGCAAGAGGAGGAAGGGGAAGAGGAGCCAGGCACCAGATCCTGCTCTGGGAAGGTAAGTGAGCCAGGGCTGTCTATGTGTTTGGCTTGCTGAGTGTTTATTTGGTGGGCTGTTTGTTTGGACATGCTCCCTGAGCAGATCACTCAATGCTGCTACCTGGGCGATTGCTTGGTGATTGCTGCCTGTGTCCGACAAAAGCCCTAACAAAGGGGCAGAGCCAGTCCAGGCCCTGGAGGACATAAAAGGAGACTCCCCAAGAGACCAGGGAGCAAAAGACCAGGGGCAGCAAACAGGGGTTTGCTAACAGTTCACAAGTCAGTTTGCAGGTCAGTTTGCTGCCCCACTCTTAGAAGGGGAGCCTTTAAATTAAGTGCTTTCCTTTATTAAGAGCAACTAATCTTTATATATTTTGTGTAAGTAGCTAAAACTCAGCAGTTAGATGAATACTTAAACCCCTTATTTAACTATAATCCAGAGCAAAAGGGAGTTCACTAGGGAGTTTACCCAGAAACTCTCTCCCTCACCTTCCTTTGCTGTAAGCTGGGTGGGAGGAAGCAGCTTAGCAGAGAAAAGGGAACCTTTCAGGACCGAGAAGCAGTAAACAGGTCAGCCTACAAGGGAGTTTGCTAGGCAACATCTGCTTGGAAATAGGGGCAGAAAGATAGAGGCAGTGGATTAAGAGACCCAGAGAAATGGCTGGAGGATGTTGCAATGCCAATACCACTGTCACTGCCAGCTCTTCCTCTGCTTTCACCTGTGAGGTCTCTGTGTAGGGAGGACTATGCACCATCAAGTCTACTACCCAGGTCCTGGTTTGGTGCTATAGAGACTGTGGCTTGCTGCTTCCTTCTAGTGACAGCCAGGTGAGGAGTGCTTGCAATGTGAGTGATGCCTCCTGGTTGTGCTCCTTTGGGAGCAAGGAAGAGAGCTACAGGAGGAAGTGATGAGGATCTAAAGCATTCTCCACTATGAGGACTTCATCAATTTGATTCTGGAGGAGATCTCTAGGACTGTGGAGGAAGGCTGCCAGAAGCAGCACTAGAAAAGAGGACATGAATTCCCAGGAAGGTGGAAGCTAGAAGCTTGTGACCTGTGGCAGCAAGAAGTCTTAATCTCCACCTGTAGAGTTTGCCTGGAAAGCAGATATGGAGCCCTAGCAACAGAGGAGGAGCACATTCCATTGGTGGAAGAGACCCGGCCAGGTATCCCCAAGGTTGGGAGGACTGAGACCACTGCTACCAAGAGGAAGCAACAGGTGGTGGTGGTCAGAGACTCCCTTCCTGTGGGGAGGCATCCATCTGCCATCCTGAACTGTTGTCTCAAGTGGTCTGCTGCTTGCCTAGAGCCCAGACCTGAGATGTCACAGAAGGATTACTGAGACTTATCTGGCCCTCTGAACACTACCCATGCTGCTTATCCATGTGGGCACCAATGATATGGCTGAGGGGCACCCTGAGCAGATCAAACGTGACTACAGAGCTCTGGGTGCAAGTGTGAAGGGAGCAGGGGCTCAGGTGGTGTTCTCCTCACTCCTTCCAGTCAAGGGGAAGGGCCCAGGCAGGAGCAGATGCCTCCTACAGATCAACACACAGCTGTGCACATGATGTTGCCAGCAGGGCCTTGGCTTCTTCAACCACAGGATGTTGTTCCAAGAACAAGGATTGCTAGAAAGAGACGGGATCCACCTGACAAAGAGACGGAAGAGCATCTTTGCAGACAGGCTCACTAACCTAGTGAGGAGGGCTTTAAATAGGTTTGCCAGGCAATAGAGACCAAAGCCCTGAAGTAAGTGGGTGACCTGGAGGAAGCACAAGCAGGAGGGGCAACAGGGGAGGCCTTCTCATTTTTACTGAGAAAGTTGGGCAATCAGCTAGTTACCTCAGTACACAAATGCATGGAGCCTGGAAAACAAGCTGGAAGAATTGGAAGTCCTCACATAGTCATGGACCTATGAAGTGACTGGAATAACAGACTTGGTGGGATAGCTCTCATGGCTAGAGCTCTGTTATGGATGGGTATAAACTGTTCAGAAAGGACAGGCAGAGGAGAAGAAAAGGAGTTGCACTTTATGTAAAAGAGCTGTATGATTCCTTGGAGCTCCAGCATGAAACTGGAGTGATACTGTTGAAAGTCTCTGGGTTAGGGTCAGAGGGGACAGCAACAAGGGTGATGGTGTGGTAGGTGTCTGCTATAGACCATCAGACCAAGAGGATGAGGCTTTCTTCAAACATCTAGTGGAAGTCTCTTAGTCACACACGCTGTTTCTCATGGAGGATTTCAATCACCCTGACATCTGCTGTGCACAGACAATCCAGGAAGCAATGCACAGACAATACAAAAGCGTACAGACAATCCAAGAAGTTTTTAGAGAGTTCTAGGGATAATTTTCTAGTGCAAGTGTTGCAGAGGCCAATGAGGAGCTGTGCTCTTCTTCACTTGCTGCTCACAAACAGGGAAGAATTCGTGGGGAATGCAGAAGTGGATGGCAACTTGGGCAGCAGTCATCACAAGATGATCGAGTTCAAAATCCTGAGGAAAGGAAGCAAGGAGAGCAGCAGAGCAAGGACCCTGGATTTCAGAAGATCACTCGGGGAACTGATGGGCAGGATCTCCTGGGAGGCCCATCTGAGGGGGAAAGGAGTCCAGGAAAGCTGGTTGTATTTTAAAGAAACCTTACTGAGGGCACAGGAATGAACCATCCTGTTGAGCAGGAAGACTAGCAAGCATGGCAGAAGACCAGCTTGGCTTAGCAGGGAACTCTTCAGTAAGCTAAAAGACAAAAAGGAAGCGTACAAGAAGTAGAAACTTGGACAAACAACTAGGGAGGAGTATAAAAGTATTTCTTGTGCATACAAGGATGAAATCAGGAAGTCAATGCACAATTGGAGTTGCAGCTAGCAAGGAAAATAAAGGCTAACAAGAAGGGTTTGTCAGCAACAAGGGGAAGATCAGGGAAAGTGTGGGTCCTTTACTGAATGAGGGAGGCGACCTAGTAAAAGATGATGCAGAAAAGGCTGAAGTACTCAATGGCTTTTTTACCTCATTCTTCACAGGTACCTGGCAGCACAGTTTGGGGAGAAGGTGAGCACCTAACAGTGGTGAAAGAACAGGTTAGGAACTGTTTAGAAAGGATGGACATGTACAAGTGCATGGGGCCAGACACAATACACCAGAGGGTGTTGAGGAAGTTGGGTGATGTGATTGCAGAGCCACTGGCCATTATCTTTGAAAACTCATGAAAATTGGGAGAGGTTTTGGATGATTGGAAAAGTGCAAATATAGTGCCTATCTTTAAGAAAGGGAAGAAGGAGGATCCAGGGAACTCTGGACTGGTCAGCCACACCTTAGTTCTTGGAAAAATTATGCAGCAGGTCCTCCAGGAATCTATTTCTAAGCACTTGGAGGAGAAGGTGATTAGGAACAGTCAGCATGGATTCACCAAGGGCAAGTCATGCCTGAACATCCTGATTTCTATGATGAAATGACTCATTCTGTGGATGTGTGGAGAGCAGTGGAAGTGATATACCTTGACTTTAGCAAGGCTTTTGATATGGGCCCCCACAACATTCTTGCAAGCAAGCTAAAGAAGTCCAGATTGGATGAATGGACTGTAAGGAGGATACAAAATTGACTGGATCGTTGGGCTCAAAGGGTAGAATTCAATAGCTTGATGTCTAGCTGGCAGCCCATATCAAGCAGAGTGCCCCAGGGGTTGGCTCTGGGGCTGGATTTGTTCAATATCTTCATCAACCACCTGGAAGATGGGATGGAGTGAATCCTCAGCAAGTCATATGAGGAGAGGCTGAAGGTGCTAGGCATGGTGAGCTGGCAGAAAACACTTAAAAGAGGACATGATAGCAGTTTTTAAATACTTGAAGGGGCTCCAGGGCTGTGATTAAGAAAGGGGAAAGCACCTTTTCTCTCTTGCCTGCAGAAACAAGGTCACAGACCTTGAAGTTGCAGCAAGGTAAGTTTAGATTGCAAATCCAGCAAAAACCTTTTCACTCTTAGAATAGTGAGGCAGTGGAATAGACTGACTAAGAAAGCTGTGGACTCTCCGTCACTGGAGGTGTTCAAGAAGAAGTTGGGTAGCCACTGGTCAGGGATGATCTAGGTGTAGCTATGCCTATATTCTACCATAGATATTTCCTATGCTTCTGGGCTTTGCTGGTTGCCTCCACAATGCCCCCCTCCCCCACCCCACAGATATCCAGAGGTAAAAAAAAACACTCCATGCTGCTCGCTGGCAGCGCAGAGAACAATGGAACATGAGGTATGTGGAGATTTCAAACAGGAATCCAATATGTCAAAAACATTCTGACCTGTGATGTTTCTAAGGCCTTTGCAACAAAAAATTGCTCTATTTTTCTGTAGTCAAAAAATGAATGAAAGCAAAGAGCTGGCATTTTAGAAGGGTGCCTTCAGTTTAATGATGGGTGCCTTGACTCTAAAAAGGTTCAGAACCACTGGACTAATTATTATGCTGTCCAGTATTGTCACATTGTGCCTTTATGATCCTTTATGTATTAATATCCACTTGTTATCTATTTTCTTGGATAGGAAGTTCTTTGGGGCAGATACTATTATTTTATACTGTGTTTGTACAATGCCGAGCACAGTGTTTCTTGCCTGAGGCTCCTCAGTGACAACACACTACAAATAAATGCAAAAATAACAAGTTGTCCTGAATATACAGTTAGTAATTCAGGCTGAAAGCATGTGTATACATATATGAAAAAATACAGAGCAGGCAAGAAACACAGGTTTTCAGACGAAACTGGAAAACAGCATATGAACATTCCTTGTGCATGGAAAACTTAATATCATAGAGGCAAAGTGTACTGACTTCTGATGTGTACTGACAACTCATACAACCCATCTATATTTATTGTGTGTAATAGTACTTTTTGATTTTTCCATCTGCAAGTAGTCATACTTCATTGGAAGGAATATTTCCTAGCAATGCTGTTGTTAAATTGTATTGTAAGGATATTTTTTTCAAGAAATGGGTGTAGTAATTTAAAAGATTGTGGTTAAAATTTTACTAAACATTGGTACAGTTCTGTTTATCTGGATGGAAAGGGAATTGAGAGAACAGCCTGTTTATTCTTATTAAAAACCCGCAAAAATCTAGGGTCAAAATTTACTGACGTAGGCCTAGATCCCACAATGGACTTGCGCTAGCATGGAGGTCTGCCTGTGTCTAGCACGTAGACCCCAATTCTGCAAACTGCTCTACTCAGAAAGCCCCATTCCTTTGTGCATGATAAAGCAATAGACAGTCAGCATCTGTAGATAGTCAGAGGAGTCCAGAAGAAAATTCTTACTCTCCTCTGATTCTGTCTCAGAGTCTCAGCTAGTATAAATTGATGTCACTCCATTGAAGCAAATGGAGCACTGACAATTTTACACTACCTGAGGATCTGCCCCTCTGTTCTTCATTGAACCTTGACGTCTGATGTATATGTGCCAGCTGGAGACTAAGTGCACAGAATATTAGCTATTTTCCTTTACAAATAAAAATGACCTCCATATGAACTTGCAAGATGTTCTATTACCCTTGATGACTCAGGTCAGCCAGAGAATTCAAAAGAAAAGACACTAGTGGTTTTCTCAAAAGCATAGTTAAAGGAAAGTGCTTTTGAAAGAAAATCCTGTTCCCAAGACATTCTCAGCCTTTTGCTGAAATTGTGTAATTTATCTGTACTGTTATTCTGTAGTAGTATGGAATAACTACTCGTTTTCTATAGGTGTTACTACCTGCAGGTTGGAACATAAGTTGTAGTGGGGACGATTTGGAGGGTGACACCAGAAAGCTCTATGTGCTTGGACAATTTCACAATAGCTCCAAGCACATGCTACACCTCATGGCTGCAGGGAGCCGCATGGAGCACACAACACTTCTAATGAAGATCTAAGTTCTTGTAGTTCAAAAGGAGTCCCTATATTATTATTACTCATAGCTCTGTGCATGAAAAAATAGGAAAAGCCAGGAGCTAGACAACTGATGTATTTACACCAGGGTAAACCATCTTTAAACAAGTGTAAAAAAGGACTGGAACATATAGCTCTTCACTGGTGTAGCTTGAATCCAGGGAAAAAAGAAGCAGTAAAATACACTGGCACAAATTACATTGGTTTAGGTGATGTGTTGGTGGGTATCACAGGGTAGTTCTTTGCTTAATGCAAATGAGTTGTTATATGCTCCTCCACTATGGGGAGATGCTGTAACAGCACCTACTCTAGCAGCTACTTTGGGGTGATTGACTGTCTGCTCACAATCCTGCAGAATTTACTGGTGTAAAAAAACAATGGAAATAACACTGGTATTAACAAGTTGTGCGTCCAGGGCATTGCTTGTAGTTTTAAGGAAACTTAGGTCACAGTTTTGTCCATTTTATGAGAGAGAACACAATTGATGATGGGTGTCAGCTAAAGTGCAGCTGGTGAACTGGTGCTGAATACAACATAGCAACAAGCATCACTTATTCAACTCTGGTTCAGCTACATCCACTGTTGACTCCCATTGTCAGAAATGGTAGACAGCAATAATAATTCCTAGCTTGTACATAGTTCTTTTCATCTGGAAGTACTTTAGAAAGATGAACAGTATTATACCCATTTTCAGATGGTGGAAACTGAGATACAGAAAGGAGAAGTGACATTGTCATGGCCACCCAGGGGCAGAGGCAGGAATACAATCCAGGTCTCCTGCATCTCAGTGTGGTATTCTGTCCACTAAGCAACCCTGCCTCTCCAGGGAGTTCATGAAGGTGCTCTGTATCTTTTGATTACTGTCACTGGTTCCATTCATCTCTCAAGATCCTGTGGTTGTCAAGAGGAGTTGAACTTCAGCAGCAGTTCTAGTTCTCCATAGCTTCTGAACTAGACTTCCCAACCCTCGATATGCCTCCGCTCTAGAGGGTCCATCTTGTTGCAAGACAACAGTTCATCTACCACGACCTGTTTGTTCTCCGGTTTCTCAGCTTAGGCTACTGACACATATGGCAATTAATATCAATTAAGAATGTGGCTTTGAGGTGAAGATTGGCCTACTAGGAATTGGAGAGAGATCACCAACTTGCTTCTCACAGGCCAGCAAACAACCCACCAAGTAAAAATGACTTTCAGTTCTTAAAATGCTGTATCTTGCCAAACTTCTTGGAAAAAGCTCTTGCAAATGTAAACTTTTCAAAGCTTGTTCAAACTGAGAAACCCTTGCAAGGTCATGGTCTCTACCTTGATGCTTTTTTCTTGTCATGTCTTTTTTTTTTCACAAGTACTTTAAACCGATATTCTAAATGTGATTAAACTCTGTATGTGCTTGAGGCTTTCATGAGCAAAACAGATTTTAACGTGGCTTTTCCTGTTAACATAATGTTACATGTAACCAATAGGCTGAGCCAAGAGTTACTGTGTGAAAGTCTTTGTGCCAGGTGGGGTCACATTTCATCAGGCCCGTGTTGGGTTTCTGTCACTCCTAGATTTATGTTTCGGAACATATCAGTGCACGAGTCCTGGAGGATTAATTTTACATCTCATAAAGAGGTTAACATTGCTCTTGATAATGCATGGCCTTTGTTATAATTACAGAAAGTCATGGGAAGGTTCAACTATTTCTTTAGCTGACTGAAAACAACAAAGTCTAAAGTTACATTAAAATCAGATGTGACGCTTGTGTTCCAAGATCAGTTGGAAACTAATAGGAATAATTTAAGCCATAATATCCCAACTGAAGCAGAGCTGTACTAATCATATTGCGGATCATGCGGCAGTGATTCTGTATTACAGTATTTCATATCACAATCCTAGCCTCTGAATATAATCCCCAGAAGATTCCCCAGGTGGAGTGCTGTATGCCTTGCTAGTGGGCAGCAGCATATGACTCTCTTTCCCCTCCAACTATTCTAGCCAGGTGTCTGGCTGAGCTGCTGCTTTTGGATATCCCAGAGTTGTTCTTTTCTATTGGTTTCTGCAGAACTGAAGCTTTTTGTGAATGTCAACCTGCTGGAAGTCCTGACAGACTTTCTGTGTGTGGACTGGTGCTGGTGGTCTCCCTGAATCTGCAGATGGAGACTCTGCCAGGCTAATTTGATGTTGAGAGTCTATCTCCAGTCTTTCTGGCCCCACAGGAATTCCATGTAGTGTAGAGCAGTGAAATGCAACAACTCTGTTTATTTGTGATGAGTGACTTTGGCCATTAATCTCTACCTGTTCATCATCATAGTCCCCTTGAAACTTAGTCAAAGAAAAAAAACAACAGCTGTAATTTTGTTCAGTATACTTAATGTCAAGAAGCTGATTTCCTGGTAGCAGCTCCTGACATTAGAGAAATGAGAAATTCCCATTACCCCAGAAAAAAAGTCTCACTGTAACAGCAGCACTGCTTGCTGTTGAACTGGATGGAGGACCACAGAGGTGGATCCAGAGGGGGTGCAGTGGCACAGTCGCTCCCTCTTTCAGATCACAGGAGAAGCGGCTGGGAACTTGAAGTCCTGGGAACAAGTAAGATCTGTCCTGTCCCCGCTTGGCACCTCCTCCCTCCCCCTCCATACAGTGTGGCAGCTCCCCCTTGAGCTCCCCCCAGCTCTGCCCGCTGCTGCCGTTGTGTCTAACTGAGTGGGGTTGGGGGGGAGCTCCAGAGTTACCTCTGCCTCACTCCATCCAGGTTGTGTGGAGCTGGGCTTGGTGGTGATGGCAGTGGGCAGGTTCCTCCTCTCTGTCTGTTCCCTGCTCTAGTGTTTCCCAACAGCCCAGGAGTGGGAGCAAGGAGTGGGAACAGCACCCCATACAGCTGCTGCCCATAGTCGCAACTGGAGCTGCAGCTGTCACAACAGTGGCAGTGGCAGGTAAATCTCTTTGCACCCAGAGGAGTAAGTGGAGAGGGTGAAGGGGGGAATGAGAGAGGAGGAGGCATTCTGTGCACACAGACAGGAAGGGAGAGGTGCAGAGAGCAGGGAAGGGGGATTCTTCTTTGATATGAGGACTTAGAAGTTCTTGCCTGCTGCTCTCATGGCATGATTTGCCTGTGCGGATATCTGGGGAGGAGGTTGGGAGTGGGAGTGCGGTTATCTCTGGAGCACTACTTACTAGTCCCGCATCCCGCCCTCCCCTTTTAAAGTCCTAGATCCTCCCATGAAGGACAATATGCCATTTCCACTGAGAGCAGGCCAAAGGGATATAGCTGAAAGAGTTGTGATGAACTCCTCCAAACTAGATTTCTGTTCCATCAGTTTCCACTTAACTGAGGCAAGAAATGCGGTTAGAGGTTAAGCCAAAAAAATGTAAACAGACAATTTTTAACAGGGCCCTACGTGTAATGGGAGAGAGAGCTCCAGTGTCGTCCCCCCCTCCGTCCTTAGGCTAGGCACTATTTGCCTATCTTGCTTGCTTTTCCCTTGCAGATCATTTGGCTTCTGCCAGCAGCTCCTAACGTTGTGGGTAATCGCCAGGGATAGCCATAGTATCCTGAGCAAGTTCCCCTACTTCGGCTGGGAAATGAAACGTGTGACAGAGGTGAGGGATCAGCCAGAGGAGAAGCAAGCTTTTCTTTCCCTCCCCTTTCATCCTTCTGCTTCCCCATGTGGAGCAAACCCTCCCATTCCTTCCACTCAGCAGAACTGCCCACCTAACAAAATCCCCTCACCCTGCATTTTGTATTTGAGGAACCACTAACCAGGATCTTCCATCCTCCTCGCACCCCTCTGAAAACACGTGTTCCCAGTTCCACAACTCTTTGCAGCCACAGTAAGAAGGCATTTCTCATTATGAGGGGAAAATGGTTAGAGCACTTGGCTAAAGCACTGTCCTGAATACACATATGGCTACCTGCTTACTAATTCAGGTGGATAGTTCACTGGTGACTATGGTAGGCTGGACAAATCTTTAATTCCTGGGAACAAGAGCTGTCCATATATCCTACATAGCAGTGGGGAGATGTGGAGAAATGCTAGAAATGTATCCTAAAGTCTCCATATAAATTATTAGCGTGACCAGATCCCCCAGGGACTGAGACTATACTAGCTCAGCAATAGTCTAGTGCTTATTGCAACTATATGAGAGGCTGTCTCAATCATCCTTATGTTCTGAGAGCCAAGTCATTGCCTTGGAGTCTCCGTGGCATGGAAGCCAGCCAGAATTATGTGGCCTGGCTGTACTTAGCAAGCACAGAAGTTAAAGCAGATCCTGAAAGGGAACGAAGCCCTGCCCCAGGGTGGCTCTGTAGTGCCTGCGTGGCTGCTGTTCTCCCCTGCTTAGCTTTGCCTAGAGAATGGACATTTTAACTCTGCTCCACCCAGGCTCCAGGGACTGAATGTCAGAGGCACTGGGTGTTCACAGTGTACTCCCTGGGTACCAGTAAGGAAAGAGGGTGCTTCCTATCTGATTGTCCTTATATAGTTCTTTGCCAGTCAGTCTACACCATAAAATGAAATTGAGGCCTGTGCTTTTGCTTGCATCTTAAAACATGTAAAAAAGGGTTGAAAGGGCATTTTTTTAAGTAATGGCTCCAGGAGGATGCTGGTTTCTCTTTACATAAAAAATCCAGGTCCTGTCCAGCCTGGCAGGCTCTATGATTCTAGAATTGGTGACATGGCATTACAAAACCCAAGGGAGAAAGTTAAGGCCGTACAAGGAGAAAATCTGTTAAAAATCCTATAAAAAATCCTATGATTTTGTTTGTATTTGATATTTGTTTAATGTCAGTGGCAAACTAACATAGCGGAGAAAGGAAGCATTCGTTAAAAATGCAGCACCCTTGCCTTTTTAGGCAAGTAGTGGAAACCCGAACACATGTATCCTTGGAAGACAATACAAATGTTCCAGCTCAGCCAGGGAAGACTAGAGATGATGTTCCTGAAACTAAGGGGTTGTACTGCTAAGATGCAATGTGTATGAGAAATGAACAGGAAGGTCATGATTCACATGCCATTCCCACTCAGCTTTAAACCCTCTTCCCTAACATTAGGGTGAGTTTATCTGATGGTGTCAGTTAATCGCTCAGTTTATCTCCATGGAGCCAATGGGGCCCGCATTTTCAGTCTTCTCTGATGCAGAACCCATGCAAAGTACTACTAAATTGTAGTCACAGCAGGTCAGTGAAAGATCTGGCACCTGAAACCCAGGAAAGGATTTCTAGTAACTGCAATGGGGTTGCACAGTATCTTTAACCAATATTTGAGAAAGCAGAAAAAAACCCCACTTGGCTGAAATGGAAACAAAACCAATGGAGTAAGCTGTATTTGAGCCTCATCCCAGCCACGTGCACCCTTTTAGATAAGACATCATCATGTGAATGAAGTTTGAGATTAAATGAGATTGCATAGACAGCAGATTGTGAGTGCTTTTAATACAAGCTAATCATTTTTCCTATGCAGTGGTAGCGTGAGTTCAGGGTTGGGAAGTCTGAGAGAGTGTTCACTGTTGGGACAGACACTTTCTAATACTTAAGCCCTTGCCAGCTGCTCAGTGGAAGTTTTCTTAATAATGCATAATAGTGGATCCTGAAGGGGAGTCTGAGGTACTGCTGGAAAAGTGATTTTTTTGCTTAAACGTTTAGCCTGTGGTAAAGGCAGTTTTTTTATAGTGAGGGAGGTCTGACTGCAATACAGGTTACAGGAGCACGGGGGATATAATGGCAGAGAAGCACAATCAAACCAGTGTTTTGATCCAAGACCTCTCACATGGAATGAGCTGAAATAATTATACTTAATACACAAGTCAAACTTCAGTTGTGTCTCTGGTACATTTCATCACATGAAATGACATTAGCACAGAACTAAATCATTAAAAATCAGAGGATATTAAATGAAAAATAAGTAGCAGAAAACATGACTTCCTACTAAATTACTTGGCTGTAAAAACTGGGGTGAAAATATTGAGGTTTGCAATTATCAAAGCTTTCTTTGTAATTTTTGCAGCACTTTGTCAGCCACAAATATGCTTGCCTACATAAGACAGTAACTGTATTTCTTTATGGAGCTATCATTAAATGCATCAGAATGCCAAAAAAATATCAAAGCTTTGAATGCAAACTGTTAGTATTTTCTTTACTCCTTTTTATAAGTAGGAGAGTTCCCTTAGGTTATTTTTTTTTAAAAGCCAGCTGAAAGGTTAATATATTCTACAGTCACAGTCACAAACACACACATTAAAATTAAGATACTGAGAATTTACGGTTCTAAAATCTGCTTTGCTCTCATGCCCTTTGCTAAAATGTATATATGAGGCTGTTGGGAAAGGAAGCAGGGGAGGCCTGTGTTGGAATGCTTTCAGCGTATAGATGACACCAAGCTTTCTCTTACCATCTTGGCTGAGCCTGGGTCTAGTAGTGAGAGGTTCATCTATGGGAATATGCTCAGCATACTGGCTGCCAGATATCAAACATACTGACAGCCTGGATAACAGTGATACGTGAGCACAAGCGATACAGATTGCTTTTCTGTTGCACTACCTACCTATTAGTTACTAACAAAATAGTGAATGCTAATAGAAATACCTGATCCTTCCTATGCCAGTAATCTCACCACTAGAGCCACACAGGAGGAGAGTTCATCAAAAAGATTATTATATACAGTGCACCTGAACCAAGTTCTCTGTGTTGTATAGAACCCCAACTACTGTGAATAAATCCTGAATCAGATAAGCATTACTTCTACAAAGAGCCTATCAAGGAGGTTGACTAAGAATTCAATGAAGTACGATGCTTTTCACACAGTGTATGCATCTACCTTATCTCAGGATATGTGCTGGTATGATTTCTATCTCTTTCTTTAACAAACTCCCTGCTCTATTAGTGCCAAAAATTGTGGGTACTCTACAGATTGACCTATGCATAGTTCCAGCCCAATTAAACCTGGAACTACCTCACTGCAGAGTAACCACTTGAACTGCCTTTTTTTTTTAATGTCAGTTCTCATCTGGAATATTTTAGGGGAGGATTAATCACTTCCCAGTTCTGCTGAACCTGAAACAAGACTTTCTGACTGAAAAGCACATAACTTAATTTTCTTGTGGCTGGATATAAAAACCACCAAGGAATCATGCCATTGAATGAGGATGTTTTAATTTGGTTGAGAGAGAGACAGAGTTTGGCACAAAGTCAGGGGGTAGTGGGAATATTTATACAAAACTAATACCAGCCAGTCATTTTTTCTATATCCTTTTTGCAGTTAGAATATTTTCACTTTGAACAAATGCCGATCCCTTCTCAAAGGCTTTGCTATTCTGAGATAAGTGAAGGTCAGATAGTGACAGTCAGAGAGTCCTGTGTTTACAGTGGCCTGGCTCTTGGCAAGAGAAATGCACATGATGTCACAAATTCAGTACTAGGTAAGAGAAGACAAGTGGTTATAAAAGCCAGTATGGAAAAAGGTAGCATTATGCTAGCTCTACAGTGCAGCTGAGAGATGAGATTTCAGCCTAGGTAGAAATCCCAAGCTAGGTTTGATCTGAGTTAGCAGTGAAACTGTGTCCACATAAGTTTGTGCAGTCCACACTGACAACTATCTAGGATCCTGACTACTTACTCAGCAGCTGGAACTTGTAATGCTTTGGCCTCCATGCCATTAATTCCCAAATTAGATAAATCAGTGTTAGATCAGGTGTTCCCTACAGGTGCTGAAATCGTACCTTTTGATTGCAGTATACAGATGCTCTGTATTTGCTTCTCAGTAGAGGATATGTAATCCCTTTTGTCTCTGGAAATGAACTAAGAACTAAATTTATCTTCATAGTCTTCTGGTTCATGCTAAAACTTCCTGTGCTCAACTTCTTCCAGAGCAGTGGTTCTCAACTCAAGGCACCCCTCAGAAAAAGCCAACTCTTAGTTTTCCTGTGTTTTTTGTCTGCAGAAAAATAATAGAGCAATTCATCTGTTGCAAAAATCTCAGATCACAACAGCTCAGAATGTTTTTAACACTATGAATTTCGTTATAAAATTTCTGGGTTTATTTTGTTAATCATGTTTGCACATGAAACCATGCTAACATTGCCTGGCATCCCATGACATCTTTGAAAGGCTCTCAAGGCATCCCAGGGTGCCACAACTTTTAGAGCATATTGAAAGACGAATAAACATGACAAGCATCACTGGAACAGTCTGTCATTGCTGCCTGCCGAACCTCAGAGGAGGACTACTGCTGAAGTGCTAATTTGCCCTTACATAGTTATCATGCATTGCAGATTTGTAAGATGGTGCATTCATCATCACCAAACAGTCAAGAATCTCCAAAGAAGATTTAAAAAGTAGGACTGTGCAAAGCTTCGGTCCTTGATTCAATTCGGCGGAGATTCAGCCGGATTCGGATTTGGATTTGGCCAAATCAAATCAGGGACAGTGATACAAATTGAATCACTGTCCACCGTTCAGGCCGACTCTCAATCGAATAGGGCCTGCTTCGCACACCCCCATTAAAAAGTCCCTTGAAAAAACTTTTTTCAACATACAATGGATTTTCTAAAGAAACATTTCTGATTCAACCAAAATTTTGTTTTTGACAAAAGAAACATTGGTTATTAAAAAAAATGTCTTTTATCTAAAAATATTCAGATTTCTTTTACTTGCATGTGCACCAAACAGGAAGCAAGTCTTAGTTTTAGCTCAGGTCCCCTCAAAAATTGCTAGTGTAATAAAGGAAATGACTTAGAATGGAACAGTAAATAATTGTGTCTGTTTGAAAAGTTTTCTTTTGTGAAAGTGTATGTTTAAATTCAGACTTTAAAGTTGACTTGAATACAGATTTTTACATAACAAAATTTCTTCTATAAAGTCCTAGTAACTCATCAGTAATTCAAATTTCCACTTCTTAAGAACACTGCTGACATCTATATTTAGGCATTAATACCTTCATGGATGTAGATTTCTAATTCAAGCTTGGTATCATGTCCATGCTAAACTTACAGTGTAGTTTCAATCACTTGCACAAATATTGGTATGCCATCTAACCCTGGCATTTTCCAGATTGCCAGACGAATGTGTGCTTAAGAGGATGTCTGGCTGCATTCATATAAATGGCTGTCTTTTTCGCTCTTTCTGGTGTGGCTGATTGCCTTCTATTACTGGCTGTTCGGCTATAAATGTTCAAATTGACATAATATTTTAAAAATTGAATATTTGAAATTATTTGTTTCCCTGTTTCATCCAGTGGTGGAATTCAGATTCCAGAACTGGGTACGTCTCACTTTTATTCCCGCTACAAAAAGTATCGAGTGTCTTAGTAATTTTGAGTGTCTTAAGTTTTAGATGCCTAAACTTGCAAACCTTAAAAGTGCTGGGATTCATAAAATGATACGTCCCCAAATTTCTGAAAACCATGCCCTGCTAAGATATTTTAGGTTGCACCCGAAGTGATCTTTTCCCACGTAGTAGCACAAGCTCATCTCTGAAATGCTCACAATTGGAACAGGGACAACAAAACAGACAGCAGGTAGAGGCAAGCGAAGCAATATATAGTTGTATTATTAACTGTCTACAAATAGTGCATGTAATTTGTATACATAATAATCTGGAAGTGTACCTATGTTGGTTAATGTGTTTCTAATAGGCATCACAGCAGAAATTCCCTTCTGGGTGGGACCCACGTGTGGAAAGTTAAGGTCCTTGTGGAGGAGCTTATACCACAAATTGTGTCCAGTATCAAGCAAACTTCCATTTTTTTCTACATCCTGTTTTAGAAGGATTGTAGTAGCTCTCCAAGCATAGTTAGACACTACAGGATCCTAGAATGAGATATATTATTAGATCCTCTTGTGCTTCTCCCAGGGGAGGATGATGACTTTTTCTGTACAGTACATTCTCAAGGATTTTGTTTCATCCAGTTTTAAATGACTTAGTGCTGGGACTTCCACCATGTCCGCTTTAGGCAGTATTCCATAGGCTAATACTTTTCACAGTTATGAAGCATTTTTTGATATCTGGCCTAAATTCTTTGTGCTTTTTTGTTCTATTAAGCCTAATTACAATGTGCCCCCTTGAATACCCTATACTATTGTTCTCCAATATTCTTTAATGGTGATGAAAACCCAATGATACATCCATAGAAAACATGATGAAGGGCTGTTTTCTTCTTTATGTCAAAACCTACAAATCTTTAAGGGTTGGCCAAACACCAGCAAAGAGCTCTGGAGTAGAAGCCTTGAATTACATGAACTCTATCCACACTGTTATATGGAAAACTACTGGAGAAATTTTCAGTCCATACAACAGCACATGTGCACTTTACATTTTTTTCTGGAGGTGAATGATCAGTAGAGAAGGCCAGATCCAAACCCCTAGGTGCACATCACATGTACACTTTAGGAGAGCTCAAAATTCTGAGGGTGCCTGGTCTCCACGTGTTTGTACAGGACACACCTTTTGAAAGCACTAGAAGGATTTCTGGTCTCGTATGCTCTGGATAAGTATCATATGTAACCTCAAAGAAGTGATCTGACATCTCTAAGAAAGTTTGGAGGAGAGTAAAAATGCTCCAAGACCCAGTTATTCTTTTAAACTTCCCTCATACCTTGTAAAATTTAACTTGTAAACTTCCCTCTAAGCTTGCCATTTAGCCCCGTGACAATAGGATGTTTATGGGGTGTATGGACCCTTTTTTGGCCCTCTGCACACTACTGGATTTCATCCATCATTGAAGACCGTGCTCCAGTGGGAGGTTGCAATTATGGTTCTGAGCCCTAATGATTAAAACAAATATTGTAGTTTGTCCTGTAGCTCAAATATTTTCCTAACTCTTGTCACCATGGTCTCTAACCACCATCCACATGTCATCCACAGCCCCAGTATATGGCATGGGGACCAGGAAAATGTTGCAGACTAAGTGATGGAAAAACCCCACTTACACGGCAGTAGGAGGTGGGATTTGTCATGCACAAAAAATAATTTTATCTTCCATGATGAGTGTTTAGGGTTCTGGCTTTTTCCTGCTACAGGTCATGATATGGCTAATAGCTAAGCCAGCTCAGGACTGGATTGAGGTATTAAGGATTTTGTCTTCTCCCAGGAGAAATCTGGAATCATGGATCTGGGTCATGACAGGTAAGCAATGGAGGAAATGAAGTGATTGTCAAGTATTTTGATGTATATAATGATATATAATAATGATGTATTAGTAAATGTTAAATTTACTCATATAGTTTGTTAATAATTTGAAAATCCAAAAGCTTTGTTTAAAGTGCCTGCTAGCCCTTTTTAAGCAGTAAGACTCTGGTAATTTTAGCCTGTAGTTTTAGCCTTTTACAACTTGAAGTTGGATTTGGGAGAATTGTAATATCTCCCAAATATGTAACAATAGCTCAATTGTAAATGTGTTTGGCTGCTTGGGGATTTTCAGTGCCACTTGAATTTTCTACAGTTACATAGTTTTCTTCACATAAGGAATTTTCAGTTTTTTAAAAAAGTACACATAACTTATTTTCTTATTACATGGCACATAAGTAAATTATCTCTTAAATGCCTTAATTTTCAAAATATGAGAGATCTGAGGCCCTGATCCTATGGGGAAAAAATGATTCCTTGCATGGAGCCTCACTGCCTCAGCTGTACTACACAGGCTCAGATCCTCTGAAAATGAAGCCTTGATGTCCTAAATAGGACACCCAAAATTGGAAGCCTCCTATAGAAACGTTATTCATACCTCCCTGTCTGTTTTAGCTACAGCTGCACTTTTAAAGGTGTACACATCTAAATGGTATTTTAAAATACATGTTGTAGTGAATCCAGTTTAGGTAAATAATGATTGAATGGATTTACTTTGGACCTAGTAATGAAATATATTCCCTTTCTTATAGATAATGTGTTAGCCATAGAGGCAACATACAGACATTAAGGGAGGTTAGGGAGAGGCTTGATTAATTTAAAAATTGCCTCCTGATCTAAAGTAATTCGGGTTGGGGGGCTAGCAGGGGAGAGCTTGGGGGTATCAGGTGGAGTAAACAGGCTCTGGGGGGCAGATTGGGGCATATGTGGGAGAACAGGGGTCAGGTGGGGTGTGTGGGAGGGTTGGGGGAAAAGGCAAGGTCTGCAGGCAAGCCAACTTCCCCATCCCTCCTGCTCCTCCTCCCACCCCAGCATACATTCTCTGTTCCCAGCATTGGCAAGCACTGGTAAAACCAGTCCTAGGAGTGGCTTGTGGGATTGGGGTGTGGCAGGCTCAGGAGTGGGGCTGGCTGATCTGTGGGGCGGGAGTTGTCCATCTGGGGGTGGAGGAAGGGGCTGGGAAAAGGGGTTAAATATAGCCCAGTCCTGGAGGTGGAGGTAGGAAAAGTGCAGCCCTAGGGCTAGGGCCAGTGAGTTTTTCAGTTGCGGGTCTGAGCTGGGAACTGTACAGAAGTTCAGTTGGATGGAACTTACCAGACCTGATCTAAGTTAGACTACCTTAGAGGTAGGGTTAACTTAGGGCTGGCTATTTTTAGACCAATGTAACTTTCCTAAACTTCTGTGCAGTTAGATCAACCTACCTATGGATCTAATGGTGCAGACAGAAGTGCAGCTCCCAGCTGTAACTCAGAATAATTTCTGAAAAGCATTCTGAGTTGCAGCATTACCCCGGACCAAACAGAAGTTCACTGCTGGTTCCAGGGAGGAGAGGAATATAGCTGTGGACTGGGATCCTTCAGCCAGGTTCCCATAGTGACAGCCAGGGATCTCTGCCAGTGCTGTTTTCAGAATGGGGGGTGGGGAAAGGCAGAGGAGGGAGCTCATTCTTGGAACTCCCCAGCTGGTGCTGAAGGGTGGGGTGGATGAATTGGAGCTGCCTCCTACCTTGGGGGACTCCAATACACCTGCCCCACCCTTAGGGTGGGTGTATTGGAGCCCCGAGCCCCCAGACTGGACTCTCTCCACTCCCTCTCCACCCTCCCATTCTGAGACCTTTGACAAACTGGGAGGTAGGACAGACACAAGTTACAGGAGACACTACATTTTGAAACATACAGTGTGGGTCAGATTTTCACCAGATCAGCCATTTTTTAAGCTGTCTGCAGCTGTGCAGTT
Source organism: Alligator mississippiensis (assembly GCF_030867095.1). Lineage (NCBI taxonomy): Eukaryota > Metazoa > Chordata > Crocodylia > Alligatoridae > Alligator > Alligator mississippiensis. The sequence goes on from NC_081827.1 coordinate 191,106,013, forward strand.
GTGTTTGGTCACAGTTATAGACTGTAGAGCTGCGTGAAACAGCACCATTTCATTTCAACTTCAATTTCACCATTTCAAAGGGACAGTGTTTCATTTAACTGTTTCATTTTGTTTTGAAGCACTGTTCCATTTCGTTTAGTCAAAACTTTCACAGTTTTGATGCATTTCGACGTTTTGCCCATAGGCTATAGTGGGGAATCATGAAAATGCCAGTAACTTTGGCATTTCTTACCTGATGGGGATGAAAATTGCAGGGATGGTAGCTCCTTCTGAGGGTATGGAGCCTGCCAAATTTCAAGGAGATAGATGCAGGGGTTTCTAGGAAACTGCACCTCAAACTGTTCAAAGCAAAACTTGTATCACTTGCTGGCAGCGGCAGCCTGCTGTCATCCTGTGCACAGATCTGGGGGCTTGCACCCCCCAGGAGGGCTGCAGGGCTGTGGTGAGGCCAGTGCCAACACCTGAGTCTGCCCAGCACAGCCCGTGACAAGCACCAGGAAGAATCCAGTGCTGGTGCTGGCCCCAGCCGGCAGCAGCAGCCTGTTGTCATCCTGCATGTAGATCTGGGGGCCCGCACCCCCTGGGAGGGCTGCAGGGCTGTGCCGGACTCCTCCTGGGGGGCTCAGGCCTCTAGATCTCCATGCAGGATGACAGCACGCTGCTGCTGTCAGCTGGGGCCAGTGGTATCACCAAGCTTCCTGGTGGTCGGCATGGACTGCACCCAATGCCGGTCCCAGCTGGCAACGGCAACCTACTGTCATCCTGCATCATCTGGGGGCCTGCACCCCTTGGGAAGAACTGGGGGAAGCAATCAGAGAGCTGGGGGAAAGATCAGGGAGCAGAAGAATCCAACCAGGAACAGGGGTTCAATTATCCAGCTCCCAGTTCGATTCCTCAGCCCCCTGTTCGATTCCCCATCTCTCTGGTTGTTTCCCCCAGCTCTTCCTGGGGGGCACGGGACCTTGGATCTCCACACTGGGTTTCAGCAGACTGTTGCTGCAGTCTCAGTAGCAGCCTGCTGAAACCCTGTGTGCAGATTGAGGGCCGCTCCCCCCAGGAAGAGCTGGGGAAATCAGCAAGCTGGGGAATTGAACAAGGAGCTAGATGTCAGTATCAGAGCAGTCCTTCCCCCGTCTTCCCCCTCCCTCTCCTTAGTTTCTGTTTAGCTGCAGCAAGCTCGGCTTTGAAACTCAAAACTTTTGAAACGTTTTGAGTGCCCTCATTTCGTTTTGAAGCTGTTTCGAAGCCTTTTGTTTCATTTTGGTTTCGCTGTTTTGAGCTCGAAACGCATTGAAACAGCTTTGAAATGAAACACCCTTCAAAATTTTGCACAGCATGTAATAGACTGCTTTCTGTGGACAGATTGGTTGCAAATTGTCACTTCTGTCTGCACCCTAAGTGTAAGGTCCATACATAGATGTGTCACAACCCAATTATAGCAGTGCCCATGCCACAAGCAAGAGATACTATTTAAAGCAGTTTTATTTTGCACTAGGTTAACTAAGAGTTAACAAAATGATAGTAACAGACTTTTTTGCTGTGCATGCCAAAAAGATTTATCTATGAATCTATGAATCTATGAATCTATGAATTGCTGCGCCACTAACAGAAATGAAACTTTAACCTTCTGTGCTTTACATAAATCATCATAATTGGTCAAAGAAAACAGGGAGTAGCCCCGTGATATTACCCTAGCGAAAACCGCTATATAATTGGCGATTCTAATTAAATTTATGATGTGGCAAAAAGCAATTGGCTATTATACAAATAAAACCCACATACACTTCCGTGAAGTCGGAGACCTCCGTACGCACTTTGGTGACCTCTGAACATACGTGTCAGAGTAATTAGACAATTTGATCACTTGTCTAAGTTCCCCGTCTCGACCCAATCTCAGACGTAAATCAACGACTGCCGGCCCGACCATTTCTGCCCGACCATTTCTGTCCGAACACTTATGCAGACTGACCTACGAACTCTAAGCTGTAACTAACCAAGTACCTCTGACCTCCGTTATTCACCACCTTGACGGCGTGAGTAAATAATCTTGCTTTGCAACCGATAAGCTTCTGTGCCTAATTCCACTCCAAGCGTCACAAGTACCCGCCTGACGGCCTTCTAAGGCCCCAGACCCCTCGCTGCAGTGCACGGCAGCGACAAGATGAACTAAGTTAGATTGGGTAGTCATTTTTAATGCAATCTAACCTCCCCTAACCTCCCCAAGTGTCTACACGTACCCAGGGAATGGCATAGTGGCATAACTTTCATTTTTGACATACCTACAACAAGATATGTAAATCTCAGGAGCACTGACTCAACTCTTCATCCCCCTAAGCAAGATCATTTCACTTCAACTCAGTTACTGTGTAGAGATGTGCCCTCCGCCCCCCTCCTTAAGAAGTAACTGCATTTTAATGCTATGATATGCTCATGTATAGAAACTATGATAACAATGTTTTTAATACTCTTATCTTAGTTTCTAGGCACAAATATACAAAGCTTTATAAAGGATGCACTACACAAGAAAAATTTTGTTACTACTGTTTTTTGTAACAGTACCATATCCTTGTTCCTGTAAGTAGAAACTGAAGCCAGGAAAAAGATCCTTCTGTTCCTTGCTGAGTTAAGACACAGTCCACATCAGCTAATCATATTACAGAAATGTACAGAAGAAACATCAATATGTGGCTACCTGACGGATGATTCATATAGTGACTGTAAAGGGGTGAGGAAAACATCTGTCTCATGTTCTTCACTGCTCTACCTAAAACACAGTTGCTCATCAGGTTCCTTGTGCCAGAGGCTTCTCAAGGAGACCAGTGTGGTCACCTCTCAAGTATTCTAGCTCCAACACATCTGCTTCAGGAGTGAAAAATTAAAACAGGAATTAAGCAGAGACTGCTGCTGCCAGTGCACATGGCCAGCATGTGAAGCTGTGGTATTTTCAGGGTTTCAACGCATTCCTCATGGGGCACAGGGATGGGACAGCACATTTAGAACTGACAAGGCAGAGTTTGAAAAGCTTGCCAGGCAGCTGAAAGGCTGCAGAAAAATAAAAACTTCTGTGGGTTCCTGGAAAGTTTTGAATTGCCCCTAGCTGGCCTGACAGGCCTCCAGTCTCACACTGGGAAGAATGGCAATGTTCTCTTAGCATCTAATCTGCTTCTGCGATGGAAGGTTGTGCAACTATTTGACGAGTGCAGGGCCCATGGAAAATGCCAACAGAACTTAAAAGGGATTTATTTTCTTGCAGATAATGCAGCCTTCTCTGCAAAAGGCAGCACATGGGATGAAACCAGTTCAATTATATGAAAAGCACTGCAACACCTAGAAAACATTTCTTTTCTTTTCTTTTTTTTTCTTTTTTTTTTTAGTTTACAGGAAACGTGTTTAGCATCAAATTGAATGTTCATGACAGCTCACCACAAGTTATTATATGCAATTCACTGCCACACTGCAAAATCCTGACTGGTGGCAGAGAATAGCTGCTTAGACAAACTGTTGAATTCATAGCATTTGATACAAAGGGTCTTTCAGAAGAAAGGTGTGCAAAGGCATTCAGCTTAAGATGGTTTTATTTCCATTATTCTCTTAAACAGATATGTGACCTGAATTAATCCCTGCCGTTTCCTCCATCAAATCCTTTCTAACTGCTCAGTTGTGAATTTTTAAGTTGTTAAGAAGCTTGTGAAAAAAGGTTGTAGATTGCCAAGTCAGCAGAAACTTAAGAAGTCTATGTCAAAACTAAACTTGTTTGACAAGTTAGACCAAAATATTTGCAGCTTGTATGATGAAGAGCTTGTATGATTATCATCAGTACCAGGGCAACAAATAATTAGATTTCCTATCATGAAAGAGCTCTATTATTATAGTGTTCCCTGATGTGTACAGGAAACTATTCAGTTTCCTCCAAGGTTGGAAAGCTAGGGATTGTAGACTCTTGATATTGGACAAACACTAAAGAGCAATCTAGTGAGCAGCTTACTAGGCTGTAGGACTGCATATACAGTGCATGCAAATAAGCATAACTTTAAATTGTTTTCATTGCATTATTGTATGTGACAGAATAGTTTTGGTTGGGGCTTGAGCTGATCTGCTGATGGCACAAGAAGCTCCAGTCCACCTGGGAATTTTAGGAGGCCTGAGGAAGAAACTTCTCTCTGATTGACTGATTGCCCCAGTGCTTGCATCGGGGCTATTGCAGGAATTGGACAAAGCTCTCCACCCCTCAAGAACGAGTGCCCTTCTAAAGGGAAGGGAGGAAGGGGTAGGAACAGCTGGGTGACTCAGGTCAACTCTACTCTAGTTGTCATCTTGTACAGCTGTTCATTTAGATCAGCAGGCCTAAAGTGCCCAAAAGAGCTAAAACTTAACAGTGCTATCTCCTATATGGCCAATGTGGTTATAAGACAAGTTAGTTGAGAGACTTGGAGCAAACTTGGTCCATTTCCTCAGATTAAAAAATCCACATGCTAGAACTGTGGACTTGATGGGAAAGGAGCAAATTACCTACATTCAGTTTAGTCCAAATTTTGTTCAGTAGCTGTTTTTACTGATATTGGACATATTCCGGTCAGTAGCTTCCATGGGCTTGTAACAACACAACATATAGGGCAGAAGACAGTCTGACTGAAGTATTCTCCTTGAAGAAGTCTTGTATTTTATTTTAGAATCATGAATAGAAAAACCAAAGTATAACTATAGATATAGACTTTCTAATCTCTCCAAGCACTTGAGTAGGTGCTTAAATTTTAAGCATATGATTCAACCCCATTGAAGGCCAGCACTATACAGCAAAGCATTTAAGCATACCTATATAGTTACTTATGTCCTTAAATGCTTTGTAAAATACTAACAAACTATTTCTTGCAGTTTCTGAAATAGAACAAATTAGGAAAGGGGTGTCACTGTCACGCAAAATCCTGCATCCAGTCCAAATGGTAGTAAGTTTGGCTATCTAGATAGGTAAGTCACAAAATATTGTTCATTCTTTCCAACTTTCATTACATAATTTTCCATACATTTCACATGTGTTTGTCAGGGCTAGTTACATGAGTGTGAACAGGGGTCTCTAATAAATTTCCTGCCTGTCGGCCCTCATGTAAGGTGGCTGACAGGTATTCCTAGGCCAGGAAGACTTGCAGTCATACTCTTACCACTTTCAGGGCATAGGTTTATTCTTTAACATAAAAAAAAAAAAAAAAAAAAAAAAAAAAATCAAACAAAACCATTCCAGTACTCCTAAAGCCTCCTTCCCTTCAGTTCCTCTGTTTCAGAGTCTACTGCAGGAACCCATCTCTCTCTGAGAGCCTCTCTTTATAGGGAACAGCTAATCACTTCTCAGCTGGACTTGATAATTGTATAGGGATGGCTGGGCCCAGGCCCCCTGGCCCTTACAGAAGCAGGCTCTCCTGCTTTAGAGTCTGTTGGATGTCAATGAGGAGAAATAGCAGAAAGGGACACGCTTTTCTTCATGAGCAGGTGTTCTCCAGATCAAGCAAGCTGGGAGAAATTATAAAGTGGTTCTGGTATGATATTTGGGTATACTGAAAAGTAATAAGAAATGGTCTTTGTAACTGTTACTTCATACCTATTTCTGGCACTACCCATTCATGGCATATGCAGAACTGATAATAATTTCAGTTGACTTGCAAAATTCCTGGGGAAGAACGTTTTGGGAAAAGGAAACTACTAGTGATTGTTCTTGCTGTCTGTTTTAATTGCCGCAGATGAAGCTGGGTTTAGATACTTGTGCTGTTGTTTTATGTTCTGTAGGGCTCTCTCCATCCCTCCAAACATATGGGGAGCTTCTCTGGGTGAAGGACTAACATGAGAAAAAGCAGGGTATCTTCTTAACCCTCCCTTTCCTAGCAATAGCAAGGATTCCGCTGCAAAGCTGGCTAGAATTTTTTTGACAGAGATGGGAACAGACCCACATAAGCCCTGAGGCAGGAGGACTCTGTTCACAGTTAAACTCCAATGCTTCGCCCTATATCCATGGGTTCTAAGGCCCATTCTACCCCATTCCAGAGAAGGGCAAACCCTGTCACATTTGGGAAGCTATCTGATGGAAGATTTATTGGAGGATGTTGTAGCCTGACCTGTCCTCTGCTCTGGCTTTCAGCAAAGAGGTATGGTCTGTCCCTACAGGCATAAAGATATACAGGTTTCCCTTGATTTATGCAGTATATGTGTTCCAAGGGAACGGTGCATAAATCGAATTTGCACAAAGTGAACCAACTTTACAGTGTAACAAACAGGGATAGGTTCCCATGGTGGTGAAGGAGGGAGGCTGGGACTAGGGAAGAGGTTAGGGTGGGGAGAGGGTGCCACTCCCGGGGCTACACAAGGCAGCAAAGCAGAAGGAACAGAGCAGCACTCACCCCAGCCCCAGCTGCAGTGGCCCTGGGAGTGGCCAGCGCTAGCTACCTGTAGACTCTGGGCTACATTGTGCTCAACCTGTCCCCACTCACCTCTGCTCCTGGGGCTGCTCCAGCACAGGCTGGGGTGAGTGCAGGCAAGTGGAGCCCCGGGCGGTGCGGGGCATGGCACTCATCCCAGCCCGTACTGCAGCAGCCCAGGGAGCAGACAATATCAGCTGCCTGCACCAGGGCACAGGGCAGCCCAGGAGCAGAGGTGAGTGGGGGCAGGTGGGGCACCGCACAGCCCAGCAGCTGCAGGCAGCTGGCACTGGCTGCTCCCGGGGCTGCTGCTGCAGCCGGGGCTGGGGTGAGCAGGGCTACATGGGCCCTCCCCCCATGGACTTACCTGCTTAGGCGGGGGGGGATCTATGCTGATTGCATTACAGTGAATTTACCTCACATATAACAAATTATGGGTCTAAATATGCTCATCCCATAAGAGCGAATTCACATATAAAGAACTTGCATAAATTGTGGGAAACCTGCACATAAAAAAAAAATAAAATAAATAAAATCAGTCACAGTCAAGCCAGCATCCAGCATTTATATTAGCATCCTAATTACATTTGAGTTAGGATTAAATGAAATAAATACATGTCATAAAACTTAACTTCTAGATTAATTATTAGATAAATCATCAGAGACAAAGAGCAGTCTTATGGTTATGGCCCTGAACTTGGGACTGAGGAGACCTGTGTTTGGTGCCTAGCTCTGCTGCAGAATTTCTTAATGACCTTGTAAAAATCACTTAACCTCTTTGTAATAACCTAACTTCCCTTTGTCTTACTTCTTCAGTATGCCACACTTCAGGGTAAGGATTGTGTTTTCCTATGTATAAGCAGAGTGTCCAGGAGGGAAAGATTCTGACTTCATCTGGACACTTGAGGCATAGACAGAACACAAGTATTAAATAATAGGGCAGTTATATTCACAGGATCCTCTAAGTTACAAAAGAAAAAAGTTAGAAGCTTTAAGGCTTTCCAAGTTGACTTATGATTGCGAACACCTTCTGGAAGACTGTATTGTATCAAACTAGTAGGAGGCAGAGAGAATGGGAATCCAGAAATTCTCAGCAGGAACTAAAGAAAGAATGGCTACATGTATTAAAACAAAAAGCCCAATGCTCATTTTATCTATACGAGAAGATAGGGGCTGCTATTCTCACCAGAGCAGGTGTGCTACTAAATTTGGGGGCACAAAAAAGAAAGTTACTGCTGAGATGCAGACTGGCTTCCTTTCATGTTTTAGGTGGCAAAGGCAGCAGTCATTTGAGTGCCACTGAATGGCTTTTGAATGAATACAAAAGAGCAGACGGTTCCACTTATTTCTGAAATTAGATGCAATCATATCTGTGAATCACGCAGCAGCAAATCACAGTAATCTGCATTACAATACATTATGCTGCTGCACTACCTAACTGCAGTATACCACAGCAGCAGAAACACTCCTCAGTGACCTGTACTGTATTTGCCTAAGGCTTAGAGATGTACTGAAGCAATAAGCAACAAAAATGAAATGCTTTCTCCTGAAAAAAAGGAGAGCAAATTATAACAGGAGTCAAGTCTCAGCTAATGCAAGACTAGCATCTTCTTGTTCACAGTTTGCACAATTAGATATCATGAATTTTTTTATTGTTCTAAAAATACTTTGGCTTTCTTTAAACCAGCTATCACATTAACTTCATGATATTTGTACAAGCATTAGTGAGGCAGATAGGGCAATGAGGGGAGATAAGGTATCTTAGTTAACACACAAAAATAAATTTAATTTCCCTCCCCCCCCTCCCCCCCCCCATCACAACTGCCACTCCTATTTCCACTCTTCTGCTATGGAGATAATAGCTGCCAGCTTGGATGCTCTCATGACTGCTGCCTAATGAGAGATAATTGTGTATATGAGGTCAGTGGTGCCAGAAAATACCCAAACCCACTCTTCTTCTATCCTCATCCCATTTTCTGGGGCATTTTACTTTTATTAAAAATAGTAAGACAAAAAACCAAAACAAAACACCTTTTGGGACCATCCTGGTAAGTGCTAGGACTGGTAGCATGAAAAGTAGGGACTTGGGTTGTAAGCGCTTCAGGCCAGGAGCTGCCTCTTTGTGATATGTTTGTAGTAGGGAAATGAAGCCTCTCTGAGCTACCACGGTATCAAGAATACTAACACAGCCATGAAAGCAATCATCACATAACCATAGAACTAACACCGGACAACATATTGATTTGTTTTTCTGTGGTATCGAGATTGATTTTCTTTTTCTATGGAAACTCCATAGATTATCCTAGAGCTTTCTCTTCTCCATCATCAAAGATAATCTTTAGAACAAGAAAAACCCTGCCATAAAATCAGCCTGAGAATATGTATACTACCTTTCATCATCAGGCAGGAAGCAGAGGTCTACAGTAAGGGAAAATATATTGGCTGCGATAGGATTTCAGTTAAATTTTTATTTCAGGGGGTTGTGTACACAAATTTGCGCTGGTTTCGTTAAGCCCCTGTATAGACCCTCTCATTTTTTTGTTTTATGTGTGGGTTTCTTTCAGATTAGTTTTAACCTATTCTTAATCATCTTAAACTAAACTGAAATAAACCTGGTTTCATACTGAAGTAACCAAAAGCAACTCTGTCTGTGGACAAGCCCCAAATCAGAAGAAAAAGTATAGGTTTTTCTGCAGCACATCAGATCACATTTCAGTCCAAGCTATTATATCATGACTACATATAATAACAGTTACCATGTAGAGCATGGTAGTACCCCAGAGCCTCAAATGGGTTGAAGTTGTATTGTGCTAGCCACTGCAGAGCAAATCACAGCATCTGTCCCAAATAGCTTACAAGGTATAAGAGAGCTTACAAAGTCAAATAGGTATAAACATGAGACCAGATTTTTAAAGATATTTAGACATTAGTCACATATTTGGGGTTATTTTAAGCAAGTTAATGCAAGGAACCACATGACAAATTAATGGCCCAGAAAACAGTTTTGTGATGATAAAGTGCAAACAATTTTTTCTGAGAAGAACTGTTTGTGTTTATTCTCTGTACAACCCAAATATGCAAATCTGGACAAAATAAGGCTGTACTTCTACTTCACCGCTGCTACTAATTGTAGGACTAATTACAAAGTATTGATCCCATTTACACAGTTGCAGGTAAAGAAAGAAAAATGGAATGAGGTATGGGTGGGTAGGGCATACACTAGAATGTGATCAAGGAGGTGAAACAAGGAGCTTTCACAGAAGCAAACTGATGTGGCACATAGTAGAAACACAGACTCCTAGATGGGATTTTGAGAGCATTGCCAGCTCATGCAGTGATCTCCAGACTGAATGTGAGAGAAGACTTGGCAATAGGACACTCATTGAGGATCAGACAACCACAGTGTAATTCTCCAGTAAAGTGTTTTCTGATTGTTTTTAAATTACTGCCTAGGATGGCTAACAGGCTACAATCTCACTACAGCAACATTCTTTTTTTAATTTTTTGACAAGCAGTCTTGGTCTTTGTTGGCATGGGGATGCAGAATCAAACATAAATCCAAAGCTTTATCCATTAAGATTCAAAATGAACTCCAAAATGAAAAGCAGGATGGTAACCCTTAAAGTATCAGGATAAGAAGGGTTCTAGCACACACCTTACATGCAGGTCAATAGTAGCTACGTGGGAAAATTCCATTTAGTTTTATGAAGATCTGACTATTAATGTCCATGGTAAAGCTGTTGGGAAGACAGTAAGTTTCCCCTTAACCAGCTCCTCATTTTATGTTGCTTTGTCCTGTGGTCTGTGCCTGGAATTTTGTACGGGTGTGGCTGAGGAAGTGCAAGCTTCTGATACAGTCATGCAGGTCACTTTTGGCACTAGTGCAGTCCATTTCCAGTAGCCATTTGATTTGGTTCAGTACCAAGTATACTACATCAGTGTCTAAAACTCCAGTGCAGAACAGCCCTTAGATGGGAAGAAGCATACGAGCCATCTTTCCTGCCCTCTAAGTATTTTTGTGGAATTGAAGAGAGGCTATTTTTTCTATTTAACTACACAATGCAAATGCCTGCTGCCAAGAGCTGTTTTTGTCTCCTCAGTTAAAGGATGTGTTAATTGAGTAATAGATGAAGTCTGTCACGAGGGAGCTATCTGTCTCAGGGATGTCTGCCATCTAGTCATGGCAAGCTCTGCAACACAATAACTTTTAAGAGGCAAAACCCAAATGCAAGTCACTATGTGGGTTCCACTGTGGTTGTCATTCCAGACAAGACTGGCCATAACCCTTGGAAGAGATCAGGACTGGGAGCTTCATTTCATTATTGAGGTCAGTATGTAACCTGAGAAGTCAATAGTTGGCTTTTTTGGTTTAAGCAACTAACTTAAAATACAAAACTGGTATGATGTTTCTGGTAAGACACTACATTTTATTTATTTTTCCAGTCAGGAAAGAAAAAATTATGTTTGTGTCCAGAGATTACTTCTTCAAGCATCTTGAGACTATATCCTACGCCACAGAACGCCAGTAGTAATTTTCTAAAACTCAGTGTCCCAAAGGGACTAGCAATCCCCAAATCAGTGTGTGTTACATTTCTTAGTGTGTGTCTGCATTTAGGATCCCAGAATCACTGGTCCCTTTAGAAAATTTAAGGTTAGGAAATGACCTTTTTATGCCCTAAATCAAATGACAGGTGCTCAGGACTTTTTAATAACCAGACCTCTTTAAGAGGGCCCAAATTGAGCACCCAAAATCATTAGTCAGTTTTGAAAATGTTTATCCACTGATTTGAAAAATATAATTAAGGTTCTTCTGGTTTCAGAAACTCATAATAGGTTAGGACAGCTATTATTTGGCCCAATCTGCTTTATTTTCAAGCATTAACTAGTCCAGTTGTAGGATGCAGTTAGAATTAGTTGTATAATAGTGAAAGAAGCAAAAAAAATGCAGATTAGGCCTGTTGTGAGGCCAGTGCTGATTTTAACCTTGTTGAGACCTACAGTAGAACATGTGTCTGCTCTTTCCCGTTCCCTGTCATAAAAAAGGCCAATTGAAAATTGCAGTCAAGCTTCTAATATTTCTGGTACAAACTTTAAACCTAATTTGGGCAAACTAATTGTTGATGCAACTCAGGTGACTTAAGCATTAAAGCGCTGTATGTTCTCTGAAGAGAAATGTGAGGAAACCGTTCTCATCATGCTACAGGGCCCAGAGATTGTCTCTATTCAATCCACAGCTGGAAATCCATTGTCGTTTATCTATCAGAAGAAAAAAAACATGGAGAGAGAGAAAGATTTTGCAAGGATGATTCAATGTCTGCACCCAACACTTGGTTTTAAATTACAGGAAAAGCAAATCAAACTCTAGTTAATCTGGGAAGCCCTGAAGACCCCCAAATAATCTGAGAATTTTGCCAAATTTCAAACTCCAAAAGTTTCACCCACCTCTAAGACTAATGTATGGTCTTTCCAAAATCTGTTTCTTTGGGCTGATTGTTGAGCTTGGGTGAGATCGGTGATGGAGCAGTTTTGTCCTAGTTGACAGGTTGCTGGGGGCTTCAGAGTGAAACAGTGTTTTTGTATGACAGTATGTGGGCAGCTTCCCCTGAGTTTGGCCACCTGGTATTCATGTTTTCCGCCCTTTATTTTTGAATAGGAACAAAATGTTCTTAAGCAGGTTGGGAATGTTTAAAGTCACTCAGCTCAGTGAAAATGGATAATCTAAAATATGTCCAGAATGCAATCACACTTGTGCCACACTACCAAGAATATCTGCTAGTGGCATTATGGAGCTATATGGATCATTAACCTACATCAGACTTGCGCCAAGGAATGTCTTCAGGATGTTCTTCCAAGTTAGATGACCAGTCTCAAGGCTTTATGGAATATTTAGCTCTTTAGCTCTTGCAAGAGAGAAATAGTGTAGAAGAATAAGCTGTATGTTCTTGTTTTCACTTATGTCAGTCCATCATTCAGACTGAAAGTACAGGACAGGTGTCTGTGATGTGGGAATAAAAATCTTTCTCTTTTTTTTTTAATCATTGGTTAAAGATCAACGTGTAGAGTTATTTTATTTTGGAGATAGATTTCATCATTTTATCATATAACTGGATCATTTGGGTCGTTTGATGGGTTTGCAAGTCCACAGTAAGTGGAAGGGATGGAAAAACTAGGATCCTGAGGTGACCAGGTCCCAAGCTAAACAGAGGTAAAGGTTCCTTTAAGATAAGACCATATACTCCATCCTCTTTGGGCTATAAAGACTGTCAGGTATGGAGAGCCATTTCAGGCTGGAAGGCTAGAGGAGCAGCAACTCTTAAGTTGCTCATTTTATATTCAGGCAATTCCTAGTGGAGAATTTTGCTGTGAGTGGGTGGCCATATGAAAAGACTAGAGATGGCTGATATATGCTTATGGAGAGGACTGACGAAGAAGGACCTTGTGAGAAGGCCTCTATAGGAAAAGGTAAGGATTGCCCTAGGGGCTTTGGCAGTGAGAATGAAGTGAGGTCAATCTTCTTAACTGTACAGGGCCCAAGGCTAGAACTCAGTAGGGTGGATCTCAGTTTCCCTATCTTGGCATTAGAGGAAACTGACCAGTGCAAGAGGCAGTGGTTTGATGTAGGTTCCTGGTCATAAATTTCATAAAATAAGATAGAAGGGGTATTTTTTTTCCAAAGGGACTATTTGTTGGGAGGGCTAGTAGGGTCTGAAAAGAGTGGATTACTGAAACCTCTTACAGGGTACATCCCAGATGCCTCTGTGTCTCCAGATGCCTCAAACTTCAGTAAAAGGGTAGGGCAACTGCAGCTTTGTGCTGGCATTTTTAATCTGTCCTGCTGTTAAACATGAACAATTCCACAGTGGTGTAAATGCTGGGCTACACTCACCAACTTCTAGGGTTTAACAGCTGCAAGTACTAACAACATTAATTGAAAATGGTTTTCAAAGGAACCTCAAGACAGGCAGTTTTCCTTGGCCTCACAGCAGCGTACAATATTGTTTGGCACACCCGTCTGCTCATAAAAATAGCAAGAGTCCTACCTGCATGGGTGACCGATGTCGTCAAACTGCTCCTTAACAATAGACAGTTCAGGATGGACATGGGTGAGAAGACGAGTACTTGGAGAAGACAGACCAACGGACTGCCTCAAGGATCTGTGCTTGCTCCAACCCTGTACAACCTCTAAATCAATGACCTGTCACAAAAACAGTCATGGAAATTAATCTATACTGACAACATCTGCTGTGGATTCCAGGCCCAGACATTTTCTGAGCTAGAACATACTCTGAACAATGATGTCACAAAGCTGGCTGACTACTGCAAGATGTGGTGTCTCCAGCCAATTGTCAGCAAGACAATTTCCAGTGTTTTCCACCTACACAATGCCAATGCTGCCTGGGAGCTGAACATCTATTTGAATAGTCAGAGGCTGAGACATGAAGCACAAGCTGTCTACTTGGGGGTTATGCTAGACCAGACATTGAGCTACCATGAACACTTCAAAAGATAGCACTGAAAGTTAAGAACATGAAACAACCTCCTTAACAAGCTGGCTGGGTCATTGTGGGGCATAAGAGCCTCCACCCTAAGGATGTCAGCTCTTGACATCTCATATTCTGTGGCATCAGTCTGGAACCAGACATCACACACCAAACTCAATGATGTTCAGTAGGGGTGTACAAAACAGGCCCTATTTGATTTGGATTCGGATTTGGCCTGAATCAGGGATGGTGATTCCATCCGTCCATTCAGATCACTGTCCCTGATTTGATTCGACTGAATCCAAATCTGACGATTCAATGCTGATTCGGTGAATCAGTGATTTGGACACGGGCACAGCTTTAAAAGTTTTTTCTACATAACTTGAGGCAGCAGCGCGGCTCGTGATCGCTGTGGTGCTGGGGCTGATGGAGCGTCCCACAGAAGTGCGGGGGTTCTCCAGTGTGCTCGGCAGTGAACCTGGAAGTGGACTGGAAGTACTTCTGGTCCATTTCTAGGTCTGCCGCTGAGTGAGCTGAGGTGCCCCTCTGTGCCCCCTTGGCCCTGCGATTAGCCGCAGGGGGACCCTGGATGTTCCCCCAGACCCAGGAGGCACCAGTCGTCGAGATGGGGAGGTGTGGGAGGTCCCCCCAGCATGCTTCCCAGTGGATCCAGAAGTGCTTCTGGTCCACTTTTGGGTCTGCTGCTGAAAGCTCTGGGGAGCCCCTCATGCTTCCGTGGGACACTTCATCTGCCCCAGCACTACAGCGTTCAGAGCCCCCATTACCTAGAGGTATGTAGAAAAAACATTTAAAGCTGTATCTACATCTGAATCACCAAATCTGTCCAAATCGATTTGGAGGGTTCTGAATTGATTGAGAGAGATTAAAGGGTCCTCTGATTTGATTCGGATTCGGAGATTCGGCAACCGAATTGGGCTGAATCTCCGCCGAATCGAATTAGGGACTGAAGCTTCACACAGCCCTAATGTTCAGCTACATGGAACAATGCACATCATCCCAGGAACTCTTTGACCGACCCCTCTACCATGGTTCTCAGTACTGAGCTACATTGTTCTCCCTCATATCCAATGGGAAATTGCAATTAGCAAGCTCCTGGAGAAGACGTATGCCAATCCAAGCCTGCCTCTTTATGGTGATCTCTTAAATCCACCTGCAGCACATCTACCATCACAATACCCACTGTGGTCCAAGCTGCCACACTAGAACCACATGGCAGAGACTCTCTTGGGTGAGGAATGGAGGTCGACATTACCACCAACCAAGTTTCTTAGCACAGATCCTACAATCTGCCCACCTGGCTTCAACCTACCATACCATCAGTGGGCCTTGCTGAATAGGTTCAGGACAGGGCAAGATCTATGTGCAGCTAACCTCCACAGTCAGGGCCTTCACAACAATCTAGACTGTAGCTATGGTAAAACACACACCATGTTGCATATTGTCCATGTTACATACTGCCCACTGACTAAATTCAGCAGTGGGCTACAAGAACTGCACATGCCACTGTCACACAGCATGGCAATTTCATAGATTTCATAGACTTTAGGGCAGGAAGTCAGCAGGGATCATAGGATCCCAGCAAGATAAACATCCAGATGTTTTTGGAAAGCATTCAGAGTAGGTGCTTGAACCACCTCCGGCGGCAATCTATTCCAAACCTTTGGGGGCTCGGACTGTAAAGAAATTCTTCCTTACGTCCAGCCTGAAACAGTTATGGAGGAGTTTGTGACCGTTCGACCTTGTCATCCCTTGGGGCACTCTGGTGAACAGACATTCCCCCAGATCCTGGTAAGCACCCCTGATAAACTTATAGGTGGCTACCAGATCACCCCTGAGCCTGCACTTTTCCAGGCTGAAGAGTCCATGGCTCTCAGCCTCTCTTCATAAGGTCTGTTTTCCTGACCTCTGATCATGCACGTGGATCTCTTCTGCACCCTCTCAAGCTTCTCCACATCCTTTTTGAATTGTGGAGCCCAAAACTGGACGCATTACTCCAGCTGTGGCCTCACCAAGGATGAGTACAATGGGAGAACAATGTCCTGGGATTTGCTTGAGAAGCATCTGTGGATGCAAGCAAGCATTTTGCTTGCTTTACTAGCATCAGTATCACATTGAAGGCTCATGTTCATCTTGTGGTCAATCATGACCCCCAAGTCCCTTTCATCCGTAGTGCTAGCCAGCGTAGCACTGCCAAGCCTATAAGCGTGCTGCAGGTTTTTCCTCCCAAGGTGGAAAAGCTTGCATTTTTCAGTGTTAAACACCATCAGGTTTTCGTCCGCCCATTTCCTGAGCCTGTCAAGGTCAGCCTGGAACACCCTCCTGTCCTCACGTGTGAATGCTTTACCCCAGGGTTTGGTGTCATCGGTGAACTTGGCCAGTCTGCTTCTGATATCAATGTTCACATCATTTATGAAGATGTTAAATAGTATAGGCCCAAAGACAGAGCCTTGGGGGATCCCACTGGTCACAGGGTACCACAATGATTGACTTCCATCAACCACCTCCCTCTCGGTCCTACCACAGAGCCATTTCCCCAGCCAGTGGTTCATGGTGTGGCTGAGGCTGCAGTTAGCCAGTTTTACTAAGCGGTGATCATGGGATACCAGATCGAAGGCTTTTTTGAAGTCAAGATATATGACCTTCTCCTTTGTCCAGCTGATAGGTCACCTGGTCGTAAAAGGAAATAAGATTGGTCAAACAAGACATACCCACAACAAACCCATGCTGGCTATCCCTCAGATTTTGCCATCGGCCAGTCTTTTAAGAAAGGCCTCTTTGATAATTCTTTCTAAGCTCTTCCCTGGGATAGAAGTCAGGCTGATGGGCCTATAGTATGCTGGATCCACTTTCCTCCCTTTCTTGAAGATAGGCACCACGTTGGCCTTCGTCCAATTTTCAGGCACTTCACCAGAGCACCAGGAGTTCTCGAAGATCCGTGCCAGGGGCTGATCTACAATGCTTGCCAGCTCCTTGAGCACCCTCGGGTGTAAACTGTCAGGGCTGGCTGACTTGAAGGTGTCAAGCCTCTCAAGGTGTTCCTTCATGAGGTCAGCATTGATGGAGGATAAGAAATCTCCCTCACCTGGGCTTTCCTGTCCCATAATGGGCAGGATTGTCCCATGGGACTGGTGAACGACTGACACAAAGTACCCATTTAGCAAGTTGGCTTTTTCCTGGGCGTCGGTTGTCTGTTGTCCCATCTGGTTTAGCAAGGGTCCAATGTTGCCCTTGCTTTTCCTCCGGCTCCCCACATATCTAAAAAAGGACTTTTTATTGTCCTTGATACTTATAGCTAATTAGAGTTCTGTCGTAGCCTTGCCTTTCCCGGTTTGCTTCTTGCAGGTCCGGACCAGTGCAGAATATTCCTTCTTGAAAGTGGATCCAGTCCTTCATCCTTTGTAGGTCTTTCTTTTTAGACACAGGAAGTCCACTAGTTCCCTGCAGAGCCAAGGGGGCACACCCTTTTTCTGCCTTTCCTCTGAGACAGAATAGACTTAGCTTGTTCATCCAGGATCGCTCCCTTGAGGAGCAACCACTCATCCTGAACTCCTCTCCCCTTTGGGTTGTGGTCCCTTAGGGCCTCACCTACAAGCCTCCTGAGCTTGTCAAAGTCAGCTTTCCTGAAGTCGAGGACTTCTGTATTGCTGACTGAGTTGCCAGCTTTACAGCAGATAGTGAAGGTGATCAGCTCATGGTCACTGTCACCCAGTTTCCCTTTGGTCATTAGGTCACTGATTAGGTCATCCCCCGTAGCCAATACCAAGTCAAGCAGCGCTTTACCTCTCATTGGCCCATTGACTTCTTGCTTCAGGTAGAGCTCAACCACGGACGAGCGAAAGCTTTGCAATTGCTCTGATTTGGCCAAGCGCTCTTCCCACAAGATGTCTGGGTAGTTGAGGTCTCCCATTACAACCATGTACTGGGAGTGCGCAGCTTCAGTCAATTCCCTGGCAAACTCCTGGTCAAGCTCTTGATCCTGGGTAGGAGGTCTGTAATAGAGTCCGACCATTGTGTCCCCTGTGCCATGTTCCCCATGGATTTTAACCCAGAGGATCTCCAATTGTCCACCCTGGGCACCAATATTAGCTTGCAGGGACATAAAGAGCTACACGCCCTCCCCTTTTGTCCACTCGATCTCTCCTGTACCGGGTATAGCCATCTATACCTGTGGTCCAGTCATGGGTGGAGTCCCACCAGGTCTCCATTATCCCTATGATATCGTAATTATTTGTGTTAAGCAGGAGGACAAGTTCCTCCTGTTTATTCCCCAGGCTCCTGGCATTTGTGTACATGCAGGCAGGTGTCCCTTTAGGGGCTCTTGCCTTGCCCACAGCTCATTCCAGGGATGGGGCAGGGGTGGGCCCCCTTAAGTGCCATGGCCTGCTGGCTTTGCAAGGGTTGCTCAGTGGGCCAACAGTGGCGGTAGTCCCCCCATCCCCCGGTGGGCTTAGTTTAAAGCCCAGTGGAGCAGGTCAGCCAGTCTGGCTGAGAAGAGCCTCCTCCACAGCGGGAGGAGCACACACTGATTGACTGGCAGCTGCCTTTCCTTCAGGGTAAGTGAAAGGCTTCTGCTTTGGTTGCTTTACGTACCCAAGTAGCTGAAACAAGAAGATCCACCACCCAAGTCATACTTGAGAATAAGCTAGGCTGTGTAGCTGGAGAAGGTTTCCCTGTGCATTGAGACAGAATAAAAGGGATAAGGCATGAGTTAGACTAGTACTGTGCTTGTTTGAATGTCTATAGAGAAAGAGCAGACAGCAAAGTGAGAGAGAAGATAACAAGGAAGCACCAGACAGAGAAACACTGCTCCCATAGCTTGAGAATGCTTTTGGGCGAAGTGCTGGCTGAAAGGCTGTGAGATGTGAGCAAGAAAACTCTTTTGTGGTCTGATTCTCCTGTGTTCAGTAAAACAGTTTTTTATAAACAGGGCTTTGTCAATAAATCAGAGAAATATCTGACCCCATCATTAAGTTCTCTTCCTAACACAGACAACCCCTTGACATATGGCTAACAACCGGAGCCAAAAGGGGAAAGTCTGGTGTTAAAATTGGAATCCTGTTTCCAAGAAAAGAAACATTAGAGAACGCGCTCCCCTCAATCGAAGAAAGAACAAAGAATGGAGGTGCTTGCAGTACTCAGGCAGCCAAAAGAATTTAAAACAAGGCCTAAAATAAGAGCTGGAAACTTTGCAAAAGATCTGAAAATATGGAGACTTCACAAATGGAAATAAAATAACATCAGGAGTTTTCTTAGAAAGGTGAGTTTTGACTTGCAGGCAGAGATTAAATCTTTATTATATCGGAGCTACAAAGTGCTGGGGCAGACTGGAGTCAATATTCTCAGGTTGGAATGGCTAAATGGATGACTGAGGTGACGAATGTCTGACTGGCATATACTGCCCGGTTTTGTAGGGGATAGGAAACTTTGGCCACCATAGAGCTTGCTGCTAAAGAGAAGCTGCAGCGCTGATGTAAGTTGAACAGTCCCAATGAGAGAGAAGTCAAAGGGTTGTAGGCCAAGGTGGAAGTCAGCTGTGTGGACATAGACTTGAACCACCTAGAGTACATGGGCTATAACATCAGTGTACCAATGTTTTCTACACCTTTTGGAACATTGGCTGTAAGTGGGAGGTCAGACTGTATCAGCTCAAGTAAAACTAATCCCATTTTTCAGTTAAAACTCCCTCAGAGGCTGCTTGCCTCAGTTCAACATCATAGCACAAATAAATGTCTGGAAAGATGAACAAACAGAGGAGCCTAACTTTGGTGATTATGCAGAACTTATCCCCAGAAAAAAGACTGAATTGACTAGATCTGATACAAGCTCTTCACATCAGTTTGGAGACAGCCATCAGGTTAGGTTGGCCAGAGTATAGCTGACAGCAGAAGGTGATGCCACCTGAACAGGCAGAGGATCTGCAGACAGTTGTGGTCCTGGCATATTCAAATACCAACTTTATAGAAGCTTGGCTGGACTTGAACTTGCAGATAAAGATCAGCAAAAAAGCCAAAGACACTGTAAGAGCCTGTGGAGTTGGCACAGAACTTAATCTTTCCTTAGAGAAGTGCATCAGCAGAGGCATCAGGTCCTCAAGTGGAAGATGGAAGCAGATCCCCATGATCCCTGTAAGTACACCTCTCTGTCTGATCCACAGGGTGGTGGGATGAATTCTGAATGGCTTCATAAAAGTATTGAATTATTAAACAAGTTAATAAATCAGCAATAATGCAAAAATCAAGGAAAGCAGTTCAATTAAATCCTTGCAGTCTGGAAAAAATGGCCAAAATTATTGTTACAAAGTAGCCCAGGCCGGAGCATCACATATGACTAATAGAAATTAATTCAGGAAACTGGGGGAGGGAAATACCATGCTGAAGAAGCAAAGCTTGGAAGTACAGGGGTGGGCAATTATTTAGAGCAGAGGGCCGCTTACTGAGTTTTGGCAAGCCATTCAGGGCTGCATGACAGGCAGCTAGGGGCAGATATATATTAATTTTCTAAATTTTTTAGGAGACCCACAGACAAGATAGAATGGCCTGGTGGGCCGCATCCGGCCCTCGGGCCCCTTTTTGCCCACCCCTGTACTAGAATTAGCCCAACAGCTTGTACCCTATCACTAAACCATTTCTCTTTAGATTTGGGTGGTTATCAGCAAGGGGAGGTGCAATAGTTAAATGTTTGGTAACACCATACTTCTAAACCAGGGTACCCAGGGAACTACTAGATTCTTTGAAAGGTGCCACCAGGTGTGCAGAAATAAGCAGATAAGCCAGACTCAGGCTTATTCCTGCCTGGAGGATCCCCCACCCATACTGCCCAGCCTCTGTGTAAGGAGGTGAGTCTGAAATACATAAATTAGTTTTTGATATTGGGTATATTGCTCAATTCCCAAAAGTTATGGAGGGGTGCCTTGAGTCCAGCAAGGGATGCCTTGAGTTCAGAAAGGTTGAGAACCACTGATCTAGCTTCAACTTAAAAATTTTTTTAACAGCTGATTCATTTTAAAAAAGTGCTCTGTGACAAGATTAGGGCTGTCAATTTGAACCTGAACCCAAGCACATGAGAATTGTTTCAAAGGCTAGAGACAGAAATTACACCAAAAAAAACCAGTATAAGTGATTGGAAACTGGTTCAAATCTGTAACACAAACGAAGTTCAGCACACATAAACCCCTTTCAAAATGGCTGAAACTAATTTAAGATATACCTGGATGGATGTCGTATCAGACTTAACTGGTTTTGATTAAATCAGTATATTGAACTTCTGTCCCAGCTCCCCTCCAGATTCAAGTTAATTCACAGTCCCTCAGGATCCCAGGATAGTTTGCACCTCCCCTGCAAGGTGCCTCCCCCTCACTGAATGGGCAGGCTAGCTGTCTGCTTCAGTGGAGCAGGGAGGCATGCTCTAGTGCCCCCTGGCTTCTGGCCTGGGCCACTGCAGGCATGTAACTTCATTTCTGGAGTCAAAAGTGAATGAATGTTCACTTGTTTATCAGTTCAATCTGTGCAGCTTAGAATAACCCATGGAGATTGAATCAATTCCGTCTCGGGCTTTTTGACTGACTGTACTTAGCCAAACAGAAGTAATTTGGCATAGGCACACAGTAGTGAGGGGATAATTTCCACTGACAAAAAAAAAAAAGAAATTCTGCAGAACTGGGCAAACAGATAATCACAAATGTGTAGAGTTTTCTAAGGCTCTGCTTCTATGACTCTGTGCCAAAGTATTATTTGTTGGTTTGTCAGGATTGCAAACCCACTACATAGGCTGGTTGAGAAAGAGAAACCATGTCAGTGGTCATCAGGGCATGTTTTAGCATTTTCAGAGTTAAAAATGGCTCCTGTGACTGCTCCTTCCTTGTGACTGTGATTGTGCCTATGGTTTGTGGGCAGTATTGACATACGAACACAAAGGGCTCAAGAGGGTGGTAGCTTATTACAGTAAAAGTTTAAGTTCTCCAGAAAGAAATTGCATCAATCAAAAAAGAGCTCTTGGCAGTGCTGCAGTCTATAGTACACTTTCACCACTGTTTGTATGGGAGGAAGTTCTGATTGAAGCAAACAATATGTCCCTGAAATGGCTCTTCATAGTCAGGAATGCTTAGGAACAGCTTGTCAGGTAGCTGGAAAATCTGAAGTACTATGACTTCACACTTGCACAGAAGCTTTAGCACAGACAGGATAATGCTGATGCCTTGCCCAGACAGACTTTGGGGAATCTAGTGCCAAATACTGCTTTAAGCAGGGGGCAAAGAAACTGGTTTATCAAGAAAATGTGTATACTCAGAAAGAGATGGCTATTTCCCATCTCTTCCCATAATTTGCAAAAGTGTGAATGTTCTTGTTTTGTCCACTGGAACAGTTTGTTTGTGTGTGTGTGGTTGCAAGAATGGACTCCAGAGCAATTAAAGCTTCCCCAAGATAGGATCCTGATATCAAAATAGTGTGCAACTGGAAAATCAGTTGTCAGATTCAGCTACCCTAGAATGCAGCTTGATCTCAGAAGACTACAGTAAAAGATTTCTGGTCACAGTGGGAAGTGTCTAAACATGAGCTGCTGTGCAGGAGCTGATGGTGGGGGTGGGGTGCAGTGCATGAATGGCACAGGTATAAGCTCTATGTTGAAAAGAAAGATGTCTTGTGACTAAAACTTCTGGATGTTTTTGAGGTTGCGACATTTTCAGTCAACCAAGATTCTTCTGTGTGCAAAATGCAGGCAGGCAGGCTGTAGAAAATTGGTTCAGGGAGAATGGTGCTTGCATTGAAAAGAAAAGTCCCTTTGAGACGGGGAGAGCTCCTATCCATTTGTATCTTGAAGAGACATCAAAGGATCTCACTATGAGGGAAGGTCACAGGGGGAAAATTTCAGAAGAGGGGACTTGGCATGGTTTCAGTGTCCTAAGAGAAAAGATAGGAGCCCAAAGATGGCTAAAACTTGGATTAAAAAATGTGTAATGCTGAATTATCCCTAATGGCAAGGAAGTGCCTCAACATTGAACATGCCTAGTAAGAAAATAAAATACAATGAAAAGTGCTCAGATACTTTGTTAATGGAGGTGTAATGGCCGGTGCTCCAAGGGTGGCTGTTGTGCTCCCTGGTGGTGACTTGGCTCCTGCTCCACTCTGTCTTTAAAATAGTTTCCCTTTGCTCTTTCCTGCCATGCCTTGATCTTATTAATAAAACTTGGAAAGGGAAGCTGCCCAAGGGTCTTAGAGTAAGCTGCAAACTGTCCTTTTTAATCTGCGGACCCTCTTGGACCCTGCTGTTCTCACTCAATTCTTCCTGCTAGGTGGGCCCCATTGGCTTGCATGGGCCCTCCGTTGGCACCTGTTGCCTTATGGACTAATCCTGGGCTCCAACCTCCTCTGTAGCCATGCCCATGCCTTATTTTAGGGCCCCCTTTGGGTTGTGGGCCCCTGACCCATGTCTCAGCCCTTCTTGGCTGCTGTACTATCACTTGTCCTGCCTGCTGTGGCAGGCTTAAGCCTTGTGTCTTGCTGGCACTACTGGGGCTTCCTTACCTCCCCTACAGTCCCCAACCTGGTCCACTGTTTAAAAACTCAAACCCAAAACATAGGCACGCTGGCTATAACTTAATTCTGTAAACATACTGGCTATCCTTCCCTATCCATCTTGAGTCTAATCCCCCTGCCAGCCCTCAGCTCCTTACTGGTATCTCTCAGGGATAGCAAGATCTCTGTTGGGCTCTCATCAGCAGGCACCTTCCTGCAGAGTGCCTTGCCTCTCAGGTGCCCAGGCAGACTGCCCACTCAGACTCTGGCCCTGGTTTATATACCACCAGAACCCAGCACCCTTTGGTCTGGTGACTACTTGGGCTGTCTGCAGGTATTCTCTGTCAGGACCCAGGGCAGCTGGCCAGCAGCTCTCCCTGACTCCCACCCGGGCAGATAAGGGTTCGGGGCCGTAGAAGGCCGTCAGGCGGGTACTTGTGACGCGTGGAGTGGAATTAATTAGGCGGACGCTTATCGGTTGCAAAGCAAGATTGTTTACTCACGTCAAGGTGGTGTAAGACGGAGGTCAGAGATACTTAGTTAGTTACAGCTTAGAGATCGTCATTTAGTTGTTCTGCAGATATATATATACGGGCCGGCAGTCGGCTTATCGGGCATGCGGGGCAAGGGTACGCCAGGGAGGTCGCGGCGGGAAGACGCTGACAACTGATCAAATTGTCAGATTTACTCCAAGGTGTGGGCAGAGTTGTCTTCGACTTTGCGAAAAATGTAAGCGGGTTTTGTTTGTATGATAGCCAATTGTTTTTCGCCACATCATAAATCTAATTAGAATTGCCAATTATCTAGCGGTCTTCGCTAGGGTGTTATTTTCACAGGGTTACTCCTTGTTTTCTTTGACCAATTATAATGATTTATATAAAGCAAAGAAGGCAAAAATTTTTATCTCTGTTAGTGGCGCAGCAATAAATTTCTTTTTGACATGCACAGAAAAAAGCGGTTACTATCATTATTGTTAACCCTTAGTTAACCTAGTGCAGAAAAAACTGTTTTAAATGGTTATTACTTGTTTGTGACATGGGCGCTACTTAATTTGGTTGTGACATTCTCTAACAAGCTTTGCTTACTTGCCTTCAGGGTAGCCTATAGCCGCAGACCTAGCAGTAGTCTGGCCTTGTCTCCCACACCATATTCTGTTTTGTACTACTGCCAGGAATATGCTGGCTCTGCAGTAGGCTTCTTGCTGCTTCCCCAGGTTACCCTACTATTGTGTTCTTGCTGGGCAACTAGCACAGTAATAGGCACTGCCTATATATGGGCTCTAGCTGCCTATTTCTTTACAGCAGGCCTCACTCTTGACTGCCTGAGCATAGTTTGCCCTTATTTTCCTCTCTATAAGTAACAGTAGCCATAGGCTGTCTGTTACAGGGGGCCATAAAAATGGCTTTCCTGACTAGTATTGGGCATTAGCCACTGCAGGACAACATGAAGTGGAGGAAAGGATTCTTTTCTCCCACTGCTTAGTTCTTTTGCAGACTCTCAGGGTGTGTGCACTCATATTATATTTGGCTGTAAAGAAATATATGTTTTTTCCATCAAGGTTATTCTAAGCTTAGTGAGTGGGTGAGGAGAACCAGAAATTATATATAATGTGATTTAGAGGTAATTCAGTTTCCATGTAGGGATGCTGGCGATCAACAATTAATTAGTAACTCAAAAATGTTAATCCATTCTGTTGACCACAAAACTATAGTCTATGCCAATGGCTCCAGTGTAAAGCAAACCTTTCGAGCTGGCTCAGTAATACAAGTAGAGAAAAATGGGACCAAACTGAACATGTAATGAGAAAGTTCAAGCACCACCCAATGGTCTCTAGAAAGTTAGAATTCCAGAATAATTGAATTCAAAGTAATTTTGTCTATTTGTGTGGGCTTCTGTGAAGTGGGAGATGGACAAGAGTCTTTATTACATTCTGGCTCATCTAAAGAAATCTTAGACTTTTCCCTCACGATCGGATTACTTTAAGTTTTCAGTGTGACATTTTATAAATGCTATGTGGGGACTGCCTGCTATTGTTGTTCCTCACATAACCTTATGGAAATTCTGCATACAAGTAAGCAACTTGGTTTTTGTCACCACAATAGCAGCACATTTTCCACACTCAATAAATGTGAATGATTTGCTAAATGCCTGAGGAATACATACTGTAACTTTCCACTTCTATGCAATTATTCATAGAAGTTGGAGATTTCAATCAGTGCTAGTTTGCAAAGCTGCCTTTACAACAATTAAACCAGTTGTGGTATGGAAATAAGTTCCTGTATCTTCTACTGGCAGCTACAATTTTGGTTTAAAGGACAGAGAGCATAATCTGCAACAATTCCAAGAAGGGGAAGTATTATAAACAAATTCCAGCAGGGTTTTTTCTCTGGCTATTTGCAAAGTTACCAACTACTCACATCTGTCGGTGCACGGTTTCCATGTAATAAGTTAATAGTGCAATAATAGCTGATGAACTGGGAGGGAGCAGAGGCGGCAGAATTGCAGTGCTGAGAATGGAATGATGTGCCCTTACTATGATAAACTGATCCCATTCCATTAAATCACAAAGCTGTCTCCACTCTTCTTTTCATCCCATATGAATGGCTGAAGAAAAAATCCTGGAATTGCTATCGCTCACTGCAGCTGTCAGGAAATGATACTAATTAGTTTAATTTGCAATAACACAAGCACTTAACTCTCCAAATAATCTAAGTTAGTAAGTCAGTTTTTATATTATGACAATGACATGTTTAAGAGCCTCCGGAGCACTGATTTCTTTAACCTCTGACTCAAACATCTTACAAAGAAGCACATCAAAAACTCTTTGTCCCATATCCTTGTACCTGTTTGTGAAGGAAATCAGTTGATGAGAAATCACTCTAGATTTACTCAAGAGAATGAAATGTGACTCATGGCATATTGTGATGTTTTGCAAAACGGTGTTGAGAAAATTATATTTAAAACAAGCAGTCCCTAAGACTGTGTGAACTGGAAAGGTCAGATCTCCATTGACTTTTCCCCATTTGTGCCATTTGTTTACTTTTTGCACTCAGTTGGCCTTAAGAAGGGAAGTTGGACACTTCAGTTCCTCATATGTTTCATTTTTGGATTCCCTTAAATTAATACAATGTTGGATTTCTACTGCTTCTGGCCAATTCAGTATTGATAACCCAATTCAGTCTTGGCACCCTTCCCCCCCTAACAGAAATCATGAAAGTGACTTAAAACTAATAAGGTTAAAAGAAAAACTAAACTAAAGAAATTGGGATGTTTTGGGGTAACTCCATTTTGTGAGCTTCCCTAGGTCATTACAGGGAGATGCCATAGACTGTGGGATGAGTACATTATGTGGACATTAATGATGTAATCAGGAGCACTGAATATAATGCTAACATACCATTTTTAGGTGTCAGAGTAAATCATCCAAGAAGATGAATGGGCCACTTCACTCTGCTCAGAGCTATTATTTCAGCATGTCCAAAGGCATAACTCATGCATCAACTTAGCATGCTATTCATATTCTCAAGTCTTTTGGGTGGTTTGTTTGTTTTGAGGGAGCAGAGGTAGAATTCGATGGGAGTTTTTGTTTTGTGGGGTTTTGGGGGGTTTTTTTAGAGCAGAATTCTGTACCAAGAAGTGAATTCTGTGACAAGTTCTATCATTGTAAATTTGTGGAGCACAACAACCCTTAGAAATAGGCTAGCTGAGATTAAAGTTAGAAGTAGGCTAGTTGAGATTAAAAATTATCCTTTTCTCTCAATATTTGTCTTTTTCCTAGTTTCAGTTAGACTTCAAAGTGCACATTTAAAAGCCCACAGTATTAGCCATAAATTTTACCATGCATGTGAAGACAATGGGACTCTTTCTGCTCTATGCCCCTTTTTAAAACACATTATTTAGACATATGTGTCACAACCCAAGGGTATGATTTTTGTTTTGTGTGCACTTTGGCACCACTGAATTATTTTCCCACCAATTTATAGCTTTCTTTGCAGTGTGCATTTCTTCTTTGCAGCTAAGAAATGCACGTTGCAAGGAGTTCCCACCATTTGTATTCTAATTCGAGCCCCATTATTGGCTTGCGTTAAATTATTCACGCGTGGCGGCTAGTGATTGGCTTGCTAGCCATATAAAAGGCTTGAGTGGTTTCCGCCCAAGTTGGAGGACTCCACGAACATCAGGAGGAGGAGACTTCACGTCTCGTGAAGATTATCTATTGATCGGGACCGTCGACACCCGACCAAGATTCAAGGCACAAGGCACCGTGAATCCGATCTTCCATCATTGCCACAGAGAACACCAGAAGAGCGATACATGTTTGTGTTTCTCCTGCAGCGTTCTGGACTCAATAAGCGGCAACTTCGGATTTTAGGGGACGCAGGCCAATGGCAACTGGCCTATGAGTTAGGTTTCCGTTATCTAGAAGAGCTAGACAACGGCTCCTCAAGGATTTCATCTAGTTGAGTGTCCATATAGAAATAATAGTAAAATTCCATGAAAATGTTATAAATATATTGAGATGCGTTAACTTATTTTTTTTTTTTGAGAGTTTATGTTTACAGATCCGGAATTCAGAGTGCGTGGTGAAGAGAAGCCCCGAGAAGGATAACATCACCGAGAAGTGAGGGCCTGATGTGCGACTTCGCCATAATGCCCACTGAAGCCCTGATTGTGCAGTTTTTTGTTATGAATCTGATTTTGTGTATTTGTGTGGGTTATTGTTTAATTTGATCCCAGGAAAACAAACTTTTATGTTGATAAGTTTTGTGTGTGTTTGTTTGTTTGTTTGTTTGTTTGGCGACTCGTAACAGAACTCTGGATCACTCGAGTAATGAGAGTACAGCATAATTCAGCTGTGCCTTCAGCAAGGGGGGATGTCACAACTCAAGGGTGTGATTTTTGTTTTGTGTGTGCTTTGGCACCACTGAATTATTTTCCCGCCAATTTGTAGCTTTTTTTGCAGGGTGCATTTCTTCTTTGCAGCTAAGAAATGCACGTTGCAAGGAGTTCCCGCCATTTGTATTCTAATTCGAGCCCCATTATTGGCTTGTGTTAAATTATTCATGCGTGGCGGCTAGCGATTGGCTTGCTAGCCGTATAAAAAGGCTTGAGTGGTTTCTGCCCAAGTTGGAGGACTCCACGAACATCAGGAGGAGACTTCACGTCTCGTGAAGATCCCTAAGCGCTGCGGAGCCTATTGGACCCAGCGTGTTTCAAGAAGGCAACAGGGGTCTGATCAGCCTCTCGCCTCTCCCCGTCGCCGAACGATCCCTCGACGTACCCTTCCCTGCGTGCAAGTTCTACGGAGCCTAGCAAACTTCGTGTGAGTCTATTCAGAGCTCTTTGCTTCGAGTACTTTCTTCGGTTGGCGCGACGGGCTCGCGGTTTAGAGCCTCCAACTGGATGGGCTAGAAGAATGTTCACGGGAAGGAACTCTAGTCCGCCTCTCTTCTTTTCTATCTGCAACTGTAACTCAAGCAAGTTTTCCTGCCTGCACCACGACCAACTTCGGTGTAAGTAAAATAAACTTAAATCAACCATTAAGCGTCCGTGCCTAATTCTAGCGTGTCATCTGCTTTCTCCGACCCACCGTGCCCGGGCTGCTGGCCACAGCCCGCACGGCGCGAAAAAGGGCCTGGATCGCTCCCGGCCCGCACAATATGCTCTTCCCAGGTTTCTGGTCTGCACTCACAGTTCAGTGAGTGTCTGGAAAATCTTAGTGTCAGGAACAGCAGTACTTTTTTGAAAGCCTATAAACTATAATAAATAGAAAAAAAAATCCTTATAACCAGAAAAGAAAATAAAGAAAACAAAAAGTTAGTTTACTTAAAAAAAAAACAACCTAAAACCTCCAGAACTCTGCCTTTGTTCTAGTTTTTACAAACTTCATAATTCAGTTTATCAACTGTCAATAACCAAATACATGTTTTTCTTTTCCCAAGAGCTGATTAAAGCTGTGGTCTTCTATAATTCATTGCATTCCATTGTATTTGTTTCTGCTGGAATTTTCAGGCTGAATTACTGTAACTAATATACCACTAACTCTGCTCTGCAAAAGCCCTGACCTTTTGAATCCCTCCTTTTTAGCAGAAAATTGGCATAGAAAATTTCAACACAATAAATGCTTTTAACGTTTTTCTTTATCTTGATCCAGAAATCCATACACACCATCTAATTAAGTTAGTTTGCCACCAGTATCAGGTTGGGTTAGGGAGTTTTGAAGATTTGGAGATAGGAAAAGATGAACTATTCCATTTGCAGTGGATTAACAGTAAAAAGGAAAAACCAAAAACACAATCCTTTTGGCCTCTTTTTAAACATGGATGACATAGTTTGACTCCAGACGTGTGTATATGCACACACATGCGCGTGCACACACAGGCCAGCATCTCTCCCAAGTGACTGGGATTTGGAAATGTAAAATTTTTCATGTCTGATTTAAGAAAATTTGTGGCTGACAAAATCACCATGCATCTGATTAATCCTTGTATCCAAGTCTCAGCGCTAGTACATTAGACAGAAACTGAAGATAAATGCCAGATGTCAAGTACTGAATATCTTTTCCAAGCCGTATGTGTACAATAGTCAAATAGCCATACTCAAACGATACGTCTAAATCAAGAGGTATTGTATCAGGACAGCGCTTCACAAAATAAGGTTAAATTAGTACCTGGACTAGGTCTTCTGTACTTTTGGGGTATCTCTTTCTTTTTCTGTAATCAAGATGGCGACTTTTTAAAATGTCTGGTGGATCAGAAGACAGCTTTTTGGGGGCAGTGAGGCAGACATGTAGTACAATGGATCCAAAGGCTAAGATACCACAAGATGCAGATGATAATTCCTTGTAGATTCATGGAATGATACAGACTGTTGCTGAGGCACAGAGCTGTGCTTTCCATGTGGATGGGGAACCTACGGTTGATGCCTACATAGACAGCAGGTGCAGTTTCCTAGGGGAACTTCACTGGAACTTCATTGGCTCATGCTTACTGAGACTTGGTCTGTTAGCAATATAGGCAGGATAGTTTGGTTGTAATCCCCTAACATCTGTTTGCAACCCCAGCTGAGAATCCCTGTACTAAAGGGTATCATTTTCTAAGCCCTAAGTGGGCTTTATAATGAACTGAGCTTATTGATGTTATACCCCAAATAACATAGGCCGATCCTTGTACTTACTTACTGTATAAAAGAATGAACAGACAAAGAAGTTTTCTTCAGAAAAGTTCAGAGATGTTTTTAAGATTATTGATTCGCATCAGAAATATATCTTTAAAAATAGAATTGTCAAAATTAGTTCTACAACTGAAAGGCAATAGATACTTAAGTAATTGTTACTGTTAAAAGGGAAAATTCTGTACGGTTTTGTAATTTATAGACATTTACTTAAAAATAAAACTAGAAGCAGAAAAATTTTAAAAAAATAGAGTATGCTGTCTGAGGACAACAGCATAGCTGAAATGAAATACATAGCTCTGTGCTGCTTTCTGAATAGGTTGTTATCTTGATGCTGTTCTAGCCCCATGATGAATAATATCTTCTCCTAAAGTATATAATTACCCTCTGTCACTCTTAAATCTCCTCTGGTTTCTGAGCTGGTTTAATAATGGTGAACAGATGAGCAGAAGTTAAAAAATAAAGGGCTTCTACCAATTTAGTACCCGGAACATAAAATACCTATAATGATAGTGTGATTGCCAGTGCCCATTATTTCTAGTTTCTGTCTATTTTCTATTACTACACAGAGTGCCATCCTGTTCCATAGAAGCGGGAAGATGCATACAGATGTTAGCCTATAAAAAAGGGGCTCACGAATAATACGATTTGTACAATGGCATTTGTATTTCCTTGGATCCTGACTTCATGCGGCTAATGAACAAAACCAAAATGCAGGTTCACAAAAATGTAACTTGGCGATTTGAAGTCTGGTCAGAAACTGGACTTGCCCAAAGTTCAGATTGGCCCCAGTGCAGAGGGACGATTGATCAGCAAACTACCATCCAAGCATAAATTATGGGTATGGTTCACATTCCTCTCTAAATTTAGTAGCAGTACAGCCTCATTTTGAATACCACTTTAATTTTCAGTCATCACTGGGTGGACATAAAAAGTAGTGAGGTTCATGGACTGGCAGCAGAAATGCTTAAAGGTATAAGCCTGGGAGTTCTATAGAAAAACAAATCAGAGGACATAACTGTGTTGTGTGGAAAGAAAAAGGAAGCAAGATAGTGTTTGTGGGAAACAATGAATAGTGCAGAGAAAGCCATTCCAATTTATCTTATTCCCAGAAACTTCCATGAGATTTATGGGTCCAACAACAGTGTGAGCTGCTGAAGTGCTTGCACCAAAAGCTACCTCGTTTAAATGGGAGGAAGCTGGTATTGGGGTGTTTGTATTGAGAGATCCTTGACTCTGGTGCCTTCAAAGAATAAAGGTGCTGATCTACAGTGCTTATTGTGAGGTCTTTTTGTCCCATGCTTTCCCTAAGAGATGGGCAGTTGGATGTGATGGACAGCATCAGTATTTTTTTACCAGGTGGGGAAGATTTTCTTCTTATATGGATGTATCCTTTGTTCCCAGGAACATGTGCGCACTTTTAGAATAATGTGAAATTACCTGAAGTTTAGCCAGTGGCTTTTTAAAAAACTGAAATAAATTAACAGGGCAGAAAAACGAAGTAATCAAAAGATAAAAATTTTTTTCAGTGACTACTGTGAACAACAGAATGATGTTGACAAACTGAAGAGAAATCAGAGAATGCTAAAATTGAGGCCATGACAGAAAGAAGTAATGTAGTTACAAAACAAACAAACCTTTAAAGAACTAAAAGCTAGATCAGTCATGGGTGCTGGGTGAGTGAGGTTCCCCATCCATGGGGAAGACAGGCTCTGTGTCCCATGAATGTGGAAATTCATCAGGAAGCTACGTGAAACCTCCATCATCCATATCACGTCTGCTCCTCACCTTCCCTCCTGGTTCCTTGTCAGTTCTATTGTTTTGGACATTTTGGACCTGACTTTTTCAAAGGTGCTGAGCACTTAAGACTCCCACTATTGCAAACAGAGTTGTGGGATGTTCAGCACTTCTCAAAATCAAGTCCAAATGTTTTATGTTGGATGTACTAACAGTGGCTATTTGTTTAAAAAAATATTCTGGCTTTCTGCCTTGTGCATTAGTCCACTTAACTGTAAAACTGAAATACTAATATTTGCCTGTCTGATAGGGAATGATAGCTGGATAGATAACTTGTGTGAAGAGCTGTATGCACTAAAAATTACCTTTTAATGAACAAAAATTCTAACAATCTCTCTTGCTCCAAATTTATCTATACAACTATCTCTTGGAGAATGTTTATTAAAGTTTGCAGCTGAGAGCATCCCTGGGCATGTGTCAAGAAGTGACTAGGCAACATTTTCACACAGGTGTGAGTGCGTGGGGCTCATTTCTTGGACACAGTCTTGGGATTGCTGCAGAGGCCCTATAAACATGACCTCAGTCTTCAGCAATATAAACACAGGCCTCTGCTCCTGTTGCTGATGGATTAAGGCTATGGACATGGGGCTGGGTTAGCTTGAGGATAATCAAGCTGAACACATGATGCAATCTCTGAAAGTGAATGTACCTCCATCCCAGCTATGGCAAATATACCCCTGGACAAATCATATTTTAAGTACCTGCCTTTCAGTGCACAGCCTGGTCATGTCTTATGCTTTCAAATGCCCAGCCTGCTTACTGGTACACAGCGGTGGCGAGTCAATTTGATTTGGGTTTGTGTCTTAACTTTCTCTTCTTTGGCCATGGATTCTTGGCCTTAGTCTATTAGCTAACGGCAGAAGCATGCAGGAGCTAATGGCAGAAGCGTGCATGGCAGGAATGTCCTTTATGACATCTACCAGTGGTGAGACCATGTGGCAATGGGGAGCTCCTCCTATCAGTACAAACTTCACATATTATTAGTAAATGCCTCAAAAAACATTCCCTACTTTATTCAAAAAGGAAAATGTAATCTGTCCAGTTTATCCCCCGGTATTCTTCCACTGTTCCTTTTTGAAAATGAAGAGCGTATCCAAATCTGGGTATTTCACAGTATCATTCCAGCTATTCTTTTCAGGTAATCACTGTACACTGTGCAGGTAATCACTGTGTTATATTTTTGACTGTATCTATTTCTGATTTTTGAAACTGTATCTATTTCTGATTTTTGAAACTTAAAAACTTACTACTGTTCAGTGTGATGTTTCAAACATCACTACTTACAGTGTAGCCTAATGAGGCCCTGAAAAGGAACAGAACAGATTGGACAAGACTATGTTGCGACATTTTTTATGAGCAAAGGGAAAATCTCCTCAGGGCAATTGTTTGCTTTGCTATACTCCAACATTCCAGGGCAAAGTCAGCAGCAATCTCTAAAACATTTTTGTTTTCTGGAATACATAAAAAAGTTGAGCTGCATCACAGCTATCAAGAAAACATTTTCACCCAAAACAATTGTTTGCAGGAGAAAGCAGGGGGGTTCTGACAAACATCCTAAGTAGTACAACACTAAGGAAAATAGAGAATCCTATTTGCCTCCCTATTTTTCCTATTGCATATGATAAGAACACAGGGAAGATTGATGGAATGAGAAACATTTGAAAAAAATTAATAAAATGTATTGATGGATAACTGAATGCAAGTTGGAATTGACCCATAACACACACTGCAGTAAATATCCGTGAGGCAAACTGTAATTTATTTGTATAAAACAATGTTAAAAAATAATTTTAAAATGTTGAGGCAATTTCTTTAGACTAGTTAGGCCTTGAATTACCAAGGTGTAAACCTCCAATTACCAAGAATGTAATTTATATCTTCTTATCATTCACTTGTCATTCATATTTTATTAGGGGTGTGTGAAGCAGGTCCTATTCAATTCGGATTCGGATACAGCCTAAATCAGGGACAGTGATTCAATTAGTTGATTCAGATCACTGTCCCTGATTCGATTCAGCCAAATCCAAATCTGAAGATTCGATGCTGATTCAGGGAATCACTGATTTGAACACAGGCACAGCTTTAAAAGTTTTTTCTACATACCTTGTAGCAGGTGCGGCTCGTGCTCACTGTAGTACTGGGGCTCATGCAGCATCCCACAGGAGTGCAGGGGGGCCCTGCACATGCTTGGTGGAGATCCTGGAAGTGGACCAGAACTACTTCCGGTCCACTTCTGGGCCTGTCAGGGAGCATGGTGGGGGGGGCCCCCTGGGACTCCCCACCTCGGTGATTGGCTGCAGGGGGACCCGGGGCGCCCCCCCCAGACCTAGGAGGTACCAATCACCAAGCCCGGGGAACGTGCGGGGGTGGAAGTGGACTGGAAGTGCTTCTGGTTCACTTCTGGGTCTGCTGCTGAGTGTGCTAGGGAGATCCCCATGCTCCTGTGGGATACTCCATGCGCCCCAGCATCACAGCATTCACAAGCCCCTGCTACCTAGAGGTATGTAGAAAAAAACATTTAAAGCTGTCTCTATGTCCAAATCTCCGAATCTCTCCAAATCAATTTGGAGGGTTCCGATTCGATTTGGAGAGATTAAAGGGTCCTCTGATTCAATTTGGATTCAGAGATTCAGCCACTGAATCAGGCTGAATCTCCACCAAATCAAATCAAGGACTGAAGCTTCGCACAGCCCTAATTTTTATATGATTGCTAACTGCCAAACTACTGACATTTAAGCAAAGACCGCATTTCCAACCTGTTTTCAAGTTCAGTTTGATCCTGCAGTGAAGATATCCTCCTGAATGTATGAAATCACTTTCATTTCTTTGATAACTGGAGTCATAAATGCAGGACTATTACATTTATTTTTGGATTACATAGAGGGTATATGGGCTAGAGTGACTCAAGGAGTCAAGCTTTTAATACTAGGAATGTATAACTTTAATGAAAACAAAAACAGCAATGAAAAATCTGGGCCAGATTTGCTTCTCCCAGCTATTGTGTAGACCAGGGGTTTTCAAACTTTTTGGGGTCATTGTACCCCTGGCGGCTGGTCAAAAAGGTAGGAGCCCCCGGCGGCCAGATGAGCGGGGCGAAGGGTATCCCCCAACAGCCAGTCGATGAGCATGCTGACAGTATGGCAGTGGAAGTGCCAGTAGCAGAAGTGCTGGCAGAAGCGCCCTCTGCTGAGTACCCCCTGAGGCCATCAGAAGTACCCCCAGGTTATGCATATCACGGGTGGGAAAAACCCCTGGTGTAGACACATGCTTTTTCAGATAAAAACATGTCTGTAATCCACTGTACTCTGCCTATGTTTTGGCCCTCTTAGAAAGTACAAGATTCCTACTCAAGGGCACATCTACACATGCATTTGATACAGTATCAGTTTACTCATAAGTAAACTACTCAGGAGTATACACTCCTGGGCAGGTGTCTACACATGCAGGGAAGCAGTACCAGATTTCCTGCTAATGGCAGCAAACTGCTCCTGCTTCCTGGGATCCCTTAATGGGCCCCTGCCACCACAAAGGGGAGGTCTAGGCTTCTCCTGGGTGCCAACCCCCAGGGCTGGCAGGGAGCACTGGGCATTCTTCCAGCTGGGGGCTGAGATATTACACCTTGTCCCTGACCGCTGCTGGGGTGCGGACAATGTCCCCCTGCCCTGGCAGCAGGGAGCTTCTGGCCCTGGCTCCCCAGTCAGGGGCAGAAGACTTGGAAAGAACTGCAGGGGAGGGGCAGGTCCCAGCTCCCTGCCCCGATCTGCTGGAGGGGCAGCTAGCTCACTGGTAGCTGCCCCA
The DNA here is from genome assembly GCF_030867095.1 of Alligator mississippiensis. NCBI lineage: Eukaryota > Metazoa > Chordata > Crocodylia > Alligatoridae > Alligator > Alligator mississippiensis. Next base: position 191,142,196 of record NC_081827.1, read on the forward strand.
CTAGTCAATTGGGGCAGGGGGCTGGGACCTGCTCCACCCCTGCAGCTCTTTCCAAGACCCATGCCTTCATCACCTGATAGAAGCATGGCACTGGGACCTGCTCCTGACCAGGACAGTTCCCAGCCTCCACTCCACATGTGGGACGGAGGCTAGGCAATCTGTTCCCCATTCAGCTCTGTGAGTGCGGAGCTTGGTGAGTTGCAAGCGGGGAAGCTTGTTCCCTGCTTAGCTTTGTAAGCACAGAGCTGAGCAGAGAATAAGCTCCCCAGCTTGTTCCCCACCCAGCTCTGCTCTCATGGAGCTGAACAGGGAATAGGGTCTCCAGCCCCTGCCAGAAGGGAGCTCCCAGCACCATTTCTGCACTGTGGGGTTGGTGCTGGGAGACCCTTATCTCGCTCTAGGAGTGGGTGGCTTAGAGCTCTCTGCTGTGGGAGCAGGGGGACATAGTCCTTGCTGGGCTCCTGTGGCAGAGCCTTTCCCAGCAGCAGGCAACTCCTGGGAGCAAGGCACAATCTTCTACCCCCTGGTGGATGGCTGACCAGGAGCAAATTTGTTCCCAGTCAGGCATCTACATGAGCGCTACTGCACCGTTACTAATCAAAAGTAAATTTACTCATGATTAGCAAGGTTTACTTTACAGTAAGCATGTGCACATGTAATTGCACATGCTTACTGCACAGTAACCTTTGTCACTGCACAGTTAAGCATTTTGTGTAGATGTGCCCAAGCAGCTTAAACTATAAGTAGTACATGCAACACACAAGGAAGGCTTAGCTCAGACTGAACATCTCTTTCGGGGTGTGTGTGTGTCTGTTATCCTTGGTGATCTTTACCATTGTTTTAAGAGCTTGTTTCTGTGATTGTAGTATGTTTGTTAATGAAAACATGCAAGCTGTTTGAAAGTGGAGAGTCTGAGTTAGGGTTAAAAATAAATGTTGCATTTATCTTTGTATATTGGGATTAGACCCAAACTCAGAGACTTAGTATCCAGTCCAAGAACAGAGTATCTGAAATCCTGATCTCAGTGGGGCCAGGATTTCACCCAGAATCTGTATGGAGGAATCTTTTTTTTAGATGATGAGGCACAGCACTGGAATTGTCCCAGAAAAGCTTCTTTGGACCAATAAATTAACCTTCTGCCTTCAGGGATGTGACTTTTGCTTAATCTGTAGGCACATTACCTCCTGAGAGACTTTGTTGAGAGAATTAACTGAATTAGCAGAGAGCAGTACCATCATTGTTGCTTGTTCTGTTGTCCACACTTCTGCTAGGATCTAGACTGAAAATGAAAAATTCATTTGATACTTATGTATTCAAATTTAAATTGGTTTTGGTCACTACAAAGCTGGGCAGTTTTTGCACTGAGCAGTCAGAGGTGAAAAGCCTCTAGCAATGAACTGCTTGAAAAAAAATTCCAGCCCCCCACCCCTCTTCCAGTGTATGAAGGTGGTAATCCACATAATTATACTACCTAGGATAATTTCACTCTACACACAAGCATCCCATAGCTAATCAAATAGCTTGAAAGGAGTTTTTAAGGCATGGGGAGCAGGAGGAGAGATGGAACCAATAGGATATGTCTGTCTTTTCAATTTTTTTTCTCACTTAGTGATAGTTCAGTTGGTTTTTGCTGCATGTCAAGGTTCAAGCAGGAGCAGAATGCTGTGTGGTCTCTGTAATGACTGAAATGAAAGTTGTATCTGTCAATCAGTGACACTTATACAGTAGCATTAGTGGGCACTACTCTAATTTTAGGTGAAAAGATAAAAATAATATGTTTGTGCATGCTGGGCTTCTTGGTGGGAACAGGATAAACCTAGATAATTAACTCTGATTCAGATGTAATGGACTAGAAGACAAAATATGAAATAAAAGGAATATGGCTATGTTTTATAGATTTAATACATGCAATAAAATGTTCAATCAATCTAAACCTTAGGCTAAATTTATATTGATTTTACTGGGCCCAAAGTTCATAGGCACAACTGTAAATACCGCAGTCTAATTCTGATTGATTTAATACAGTGTTTAAAAATAACGCTTGCAGGATGAAAAGTAGCATTTACCTTCTTATGGAAGTTTCTTCTTAACTGTTTAGAGTCAATTATACATTTTTTATTCCACCTTTCCCCCACCTCTTCTCCCCCATAATGCATGTACTGGTACCTTTTAACCCTGAGAGATACAGAAGCATTTTACAAACTGTGAGTTTGATTCTCTGTCACTGTCAGTTTATCTGTTCACCTGTGAAGGGGTCCTCCACAGTGTCAGCTATACAGCTGCTTCACTTTGAGTGGTTGAAAGGAAAGCAAGCTCTGATTCCAAAAGTCAACTTGCCCCGGTTCTCAGAGCACTGAAACTATATGTCCTTCTCTGTAGAAGAAATTTTCTCCATTCACCCTCAGAGATAAGTATATATAATGCCTTGGTGTCATTTATGAGTGTAGGCATACAAATGAATGACAGTTCTATTTAAAAAAAATGTTAAGGGAGGGCTGAAAAGATCATCTACACTTTTCTAATTCTGCTTTTACTCTAGGCAACATTGATGTCAATTAAATTAGCATATATGAAATGAAGAATGTGTATGGCCAAAAAAAAAATTAGTTATCCTAGAAAAAGGAGAATATAGCTCATTTCCCAAAATTGCTTTTTCCAAATAGGATATTTTTTTTTAGAAGTATGAGTCCAGGTGAGCAAAAGGCAGATATGCTCACTAAGACAGTGATAGCACAATTACAAATTGGTCAACTGTCCCACAGGCCCTACCCTGCAAAGTATGCTATTTGACTTTCCTTGTAGCCTTTTGTAAAGGGATATGAAGTTTGAACTATGTTCTTTGAGTAAATTTCACAGGGAATTAAATATATTTCTATGTAACCTTGACATACTTGAATTTTATGCTTAGCCCACAGTCCTTAAGTTACCCAACGCTACCTAATTTGATGGAGCAGCTTGTCAAGATGTATTCTTACATTTTTGTTTGGGTCTCTCAAAATTGTTATTTTTCTTTTTAAAGAAACTAATAAACATGTCTTTTGGTGGGAAAAGAATAAGCTGTTACTGGTACAGATGTGATTTTTATAATTGTAGGATTTCGTCTGTGTTAAGAAAATGAAACAGTTCTACCAACTACAGCTTGAACATGTATTTGGATCATTTTCAAAAGACAATGCCAAGGTTTTAGGGCTAAAATGGGCCTCCCTGACCAGTAGCTTAAAATGATATTTTAAAATGATAGTTATTAGCTATATTGGTTTGTTCTTCATATTCTTTTTTCTTTTCTTTACATTACATTGTATGTGGGAAGCAACAAATTAATGCACATATCATAAGAAGCCAATCTTTGTCATTCCTCCTTTATTTTGTTAGTTACAGCATTCGTCCTTTCTTGTATTCAAAGATATTGTGTAATTTTGTTGAATGGTAAATGGATACCATATTTCATTTAGGAAAGGTGTGAATTCTGGGATTATTTGAAAGGTCCTTATATATGGTTTATCAGCTAGTTTGAGATTTAACTATATTTATTAACAGATTGTGGCAGGACACTTAGCCTGCCCCTTTAAGAGCTGAAGCAGCCTGCGGAGTAGCCTTCAGGTGTGTGCCAGGCTAATTGCGGAGTCAGCTGAGCCAGAGAGCCTGCAGATGATGCTAAGGCTGAGTGATGGAGTCATCTGCCTGCAGGAGGGCTGGGCTTAGGCAGGATATAAGCCCAGACCCAGAGAGCAGAGATGGCAGTAACATCTTGGAGGCTGTTGGGTGAGCTTCTATGGAGCAAGAACTTCTATGGCTGCAGCTCTGGAGGGCCAGTGCAGAGATAACATCTGAAGCAGTTTAGAGGTTTGGGAAGGAACTAAAGGGGTGGAGGAGGTTCCTAGGGACCCAAGGAGGGGTCCAGAGCCCAGAAGAGTGAAGCTGAGAGTAGGGGACCTATTAAGAGGTCCAGGTGAGCCCAGAGAGAGAGGGGCTGTGTGCATAGCACATATTGAGGGGGCTGAGAGAGGGGCTGAGTGCAGCAGCCCAGAGAGACCAGGGATGGAGAGAGCTGGGGTCAAGGGGTCTGGAGGTGAGACTCAGTTGGGAGGGCTAGGTGGCCTGGAGGTCTGTAGCCCAAGAAGGCCAAGAAATGGGCCTGGAAACCCATGGCCCAGGAGGGGCATGTAACATCAGGCTCTCCAGGGCAGGATAGTCTGGAGGTGGGTCCTGGGTCCCAGGAAAACTGCACCCTACTGAGGCTTGTGGTCACAGTAGTGGGCCTGCTTGTGGCAGGGTAGCCCTTAGAAAGTGCCACCGGTGGCAAACCGCAGAGAAGTATGGGGTGCTCAAAATCCCCAGCCCTCACTGCTTCGTGGGTCACTCTCCAGTGGGGGACTGCTAGGGGAGCACACCTTGAGAGAAAAGGATGGAAAGGAGGTTTCTAGTGGTCCTAGAGCCCAGGAGGGAGCCAGGTAGAGGGACCACAGCCAGGGTAATTACCAGCAAAGCTGGAGAGCCTATGAGCCTAAGGGTCCAGTGAGAAGTGCCCAGGGAAAAGTCTGAGGGGGCTTGAGCCTGCAGAAGGGAGTTGTTAGTAGAGCAAGTGGACCCATGGGTGAGCAAGAGATTGACCCATGGAGTCTCAGCTGGCCCGTGTGAGAACAGGGCCCAAGGGGGTCAAAAGGCCCAGGAGGGACAACTGTAGAGACTGCCAGAGCCTGGAGATCTCAGCTGGTCCAAGGCGTGGCCAGGGTCTTGAAATGGATAGGCCAAAGGTCCATGTATGGCTTCAGCCTGAGAGGCATGGGATCCCAAATGCTGTTCCAGAGTCATTCAGCCTGGGACTGGGACTTGATGTTCCCATTTTGGGACTGTCCCATTCAGTTAGGGACAGATGGTTACCCTATCTGGGGGCCCAGCAGGGGGCTGGGGAAAGAGTGCAACCAGAAGGATCTGAGAACCCAGATAAGGGACTGAGTGAAAGACCAAGGGGTCTGGCACCCCAGAAAGGGGTTGAGAGAGACTGAGGGGGTCTGGCAGCCCAGGGAGGGGTTGTGTGCGTAATGAGAGAACATTGATGAGGATAACATTTGTGAGGCTTGGATGTGGTGTAGGAGAGGAACAGCCACGCAATTAGCCAATAAGGCTTGGACCACATAAGGCTTGGAGCTAGTGGTCAGGGCAGCTCCCATGTTTTAATGGGCAATTAACATCAAGATGTGGTGGGAGAGGAGGATGGACTGCTCATACAGCAGGGTAAAGTACTTTTTTTTGTTTGTTTGTTTCCCAGGGCTTTACAGCCACCCCTGGAGATGGTGGTATCCTGTGACACAGGTAATAATGCATCTGCCATTCAGGGCAACTTCCTGTGAGCTTTCTCATCTAGAGTGGAAAAATATATATTGTAACTTCTGCAGTTTTCCCCTTGCCTGGGACAAAATCTTGGCTCCATTGAAATGAATAGCAAATCTCCCATCAACTTCAGCAGGGCTAGGATTTCATACCAGGTTTTCAAAAGAGCATGCTTGCAGATGTTAAAAACAACCCCCCCCCCCAAGGAAACAAAACTCTGGCATTTTAAACATGGCGTGTTCCCGGGTTGAGCCTCATGCATGCCTAGAAGAGGCAGTGTGTTATTTCAACCTGGCTCACCTGGTGTCTGTAAAGATCAGGTGCTTTAGTGGAGCTTTTTTTTTTCAATTTTATTTAATGGTTGATTGAATCAGCTTTAGCTAAAAGTGACAGAAAGCCCTACTGAAGCATCCAATCTTTATAGACGCTGCAGAGCCAGTTTAAAGTAATACGCTGCTGCTTCTGGTAAAGTGCGGTGTTAAAAAAAATTTTAACGTCTGCAAGCAGCCTTATTACATGGCAGAGTACAAGTTGTACATCATCTGTACTGAACCTCTTAAAGTTCAGGTGCCTTCAGTATCAAAGATCAAATTCTGTGCTGATTTAGAAGCCCCTGTGGGTAGGGCTGGGTAACATGGCAATCCTTCCATTGGAAAAAGATGCTCAACTTGCATTCCTAGGTGTGTACACTGTATCTCATCTCATTATATTGTACTGTTCCGTACTGTGACAACTTGCAGGATGCATGTTTCTTTCAGAATACAGTAATGCTTAGACTATAGCTTGGTAAATAATGGCCAAACTGAAAAATGAATTATAAATCCAAAACAGAATTTTGGGGGTTTTTTTTGTTGAAATGGAAAACAAAACAAAACAAATATGGGGGTAACCTAAAGTGTTTCGATGGTTTTTTTTCATGGGGGAGGGGCAGGGGGGAGCGTTAAACTCCTTTTTAAGCCTTCTGAAATTTAAGCCAAATTTTAAATGGAATGGAATTTTTTTAACTTAAAACAAAAAAAGGATACGTTTTTACACTTTCAGAGAATACCCTTCTGCAACAAGAATTCCTTGGTGCCCATTTCCCACAAGAATCCAGACCACTATCTAATTAAAAAAATGATCATTCGTTTACTAAATGATCAGATTCACCCCTTTTTCTTGTGAGTTCAATAATCCGATTACCATAGACTTTTTTTATACTTTCATGAAAATCCTCTTCTAGCGTTTTCATATGGCTGCCTCTTAATGTACTAACTCATACGATCCTTAGCTGTTGTCTGACACTGACTTAAAATGAGTCTGCAGAAGTCTCCTGGATGGTCATTTTGAACCTTCTCCACCAGTAGCTGACTTTTAGCTGAGGACATGCTGCAGTCATGGGTATTGGAGGGTCAAAGGGAGTTAGGCTGGGAGCATGGTATATATGTATATGAAATAAGAAATTAGAGACACTTATGGTTTGACTTTTCTAGAGGTAAGTAAGCTTCTTCATTTCATATGAAACCATTTAAACACACATCATTCTGTCAGTACACAACTACCATGAAACCAAAACAATGTCAAGAAAAAGTTCTCACAAAGAATGCCAACCTACAGAAACTCCAGAAGGAGTTGAAGCCACGTTTTTTGGGTTTTTTTTTTTTTAATTGGAATTATACCAAACAGCATGCAGTTGCCTTATTTTTGTAACATGCTACTTAGTACTGCATTGTCAGTAAGAAAAAAAATCCAAATTCTTGCAAATCATTTTGAATAATTAATTATAGCCACCTGTTTAAACCCAGTGTCTCTAAACCCTAAGGCAGCAGGTCTGCAAAAAGAACAAATCACAAAAAAGATACTCTTGCATTGTCAGGATGAAATGGCAGCAAAGGGAACCCAGAAAATGCTATTGGGCTTGTTCAGAGTCACAGCATGGTCTGCTTCACACACATGACAGATGTCTAACCCATCATCTCTAACATGGACTCTGGAAAGGGAGGGACCTTTATTGCAGTTTGGGTGTCTTTGTAGAGCAGAATTTTCTATATCTGTTATAGGGTCAACATTGTGTGGGACTTACTGTTTTATCAGTGTCAAGTTACCAAGACCACTGAGTCCCAGGACTAGCTCTTAGCCCATTCACTTGCCTTTCTGAATTTATTTATAGGTAAATATTTTTTAGGTCATCAAATATTCTGGAGAACAGGGCTGAGTTTCTTTACTGTTAAGGCATCACATTTTTATTACTTAAGATTTGAGTCAGACTAGACTTCTGTGATAATGGCAATTAATAATTTCATCTATTTTATCTCTGTGCTGTTGTTTGGAATTTATGATGAAGAGGCAAGAATTAATACATCTCTTGCTAAGGAAATGTAAGGGGCTTGGCTGTTTGCTTGTAATTTATATGGCTACTAATTGGTATTGCTTATGCCTCAGAAACAGGGTTAAGCACTTTTAGTGATATACAGACTGGCATCTCCTTAACTCTAGGTCTAAAGGAGGTACAAGTAGCTCTCCAGGAGAGAGAAATGAGCTAAGGTATGAGCTGCACAATCCCGGGAAAGATGTGTTAGGAGCACACAAATAAGGGGAGAAAGATTAAACTGAGCTTTATATAACTTGATAAGGCCAAATTGCAGGAGGGGCTGAGTTCCCAGCATTGAATAGGATCTTTTAAATTAATAATCGGAGAAAAAAAGGAGATAATAATCAGAAGCTTTACTCAACATTGGTTGGGGTATAACATACTTTTAAATTTGATTTTATTTATTTGTTAAGTGCAGTTAAACTTTTGGTAAATTGTCCTTTAAAATGCCTTAATCACTGATCTTTGAGTTTTGAAGAGTTAGCATATCCTAGCTCTTAGCTAATTCACAGCAAGGGGTATACAATTCAAAAAGGATGTGGAGAAGCTTGAGAGAGTCCAGAGAAGAGCCACGCGCATGATCAGAGGTCAGGGAAGCAGACCCTACGATGACAGGCTGAGAGCCCTGGGGCTCTTTAGCCTGGAAAAGCGCAGGCTCAGGGGTGATCTGATGGCCACCTACAAGTTTATCAGGGGTGACCACCAGTATCTGGGGGAACGTTTGTTCACCAGAGTGCCCCAAGGGATGACGAGGTCGAATGGTCACAAACTACTACAAGATCGTTTCAGGCTGGACATAAGGAAAAATTTCTTTACTGTCGGAGCCCCCAAGGTCTGGAACAGCCTGCCACCGGAGGTCGTTCAAGCGCCTTCATTGAACACCTTCAGGATGAAACTGGATGCTTATCTTGCTGGGATCCTATGACCTCAGCTGACTTCCTGCCCTTTGGGCGGGGGGCTGGACTCGATGATCTTCCGAGGTCCCTTCCAGCCCTAATGTCTATGAAATCTATGAAATCTATGAAACCTGATCTTGATGCCACAGAAATCAATGGGAGTTTTACTGTTGATTTCTCAACAGAAGCTGGATTGGACTGTGTTTATGAAGCTTCATCTGCAGACTTAGTTGATTACCAATGCAAACCAGCTGACAGCCAAATAATGTTTTTGGGTGCCCTGAATTTGAGAGTATAAATATATAATGTATATCATTTTCCAAGTGTATTTCTTGATGTTACTATTAAAAGATCCACAATATGTGTAATCCAAATACTTGTGTCCCAACAGACAGTTCAAAATTATTCTAAATACGGAAAGTTTGTGGAAGAATCCAAAACCAAATTAATATCCGTAAGGCTGAATTCTGGCAACGTTTTCCCAGAGTGAGAGACAGTGTGGTCTGAAAGAATGCACAGCACTGCGAATCAGGCATAACAGGGGGATATACCAGTGACTGGCTACGTAGACTTGCATAGAAAGTATTAAATTGAGGCTCCTTGCCTCACTTTCCCCAGCTGGAAGACAGGGAGATGTACTGAAAAATGGATGAGGAGTTGTGGGAGCTGTTCTGAACGGTTTGTATAACCTTGATGCAAATTTTATATTACTGTTCCCTCTGTGACCCTCCTCAGTCAGGGAAGAAGACACAGGCTCTGCCATTACCAGGTACAGTATTAAAACGTTTTACAAATATAAACAACTGTATCCTTGCAACATCCCTCTGAGGTCAAGAAGAAAATGAGGTTGGTTTTTCAGATGGTGAAATTGAGACACAAGTCAAAAGGGCAGTTTTTCAGAGATGCTTGGCCTTAGGAGGACAAGTCCCATTGAAACTGGATCAAACATTTGCTCCTGAGTCTCTTTCCCTCCTGTGAAAATCCCACCCAAGAGATTTGCCTGGGGTTACAAAGAAAACTGGGGCAAAAAGTAGGCTGGAACTCACGTCCACAGGATGCCAAGGCAGTGTTCAAACAGCATCTCTTAAAGCCTAAGCAGAACAATTGCTTGTTCCACTATACATTGATCAATTTGAATAAGAGTCTGCTCATGTGGAAACTCACAAATTCCAAATGACATCACTACATCTTTCAGGACAGTTTCTGTTCCTGTTCCAGTGAAATCCTACAGAGTACAAACCAACAACTGGTAAGACAGCCTCCTGTCCTGGTATTGTGTTCTGTTGCTGAGGCTGGCATCTCTTGCAAAGTTATTGGGACAAATCATCAGCGGGTGTGAATCTGTTGCCTTCCATGGAGCTATGCTGACTTGTGCCAGTAGAGGTTCTGCCCTTAATTAATAAACATATCAATATAAGTGTGTGTGTGTGTGTGTGTGTGTGTGTGTGTGTGTAAAATTCATCTGAATTTTATTTGTTTTTGCAACATCTGGAGAGAGAGCACGTTTTAGAAGAAACATCTTTCTTTGTTTTTTTCTGGTTCTTTAAAAACTATTTTTCTAAAGAGAATATTTCTTATTCCTTTTAAACATGTCTCATGTTTTTAGAAATTAACATAAAAAGACAAACCAAAACAACAACAACAAATCTCCTGGTTTTTTTTTAAAGTAATATTGTACCATTTACCACAATGAATAGTTTGGGAGAGTACAGGTTACTCAAGCTTTACGTTCTTATGATGGCCCAGTGCAAAGTCCATTATGCACTTGGGCTCATTCCAGAGGTAGGCACACAAAGGTGTGTTTCTCATTATGCCAGCACTGGATTTTCACAATTGGAAGTGCAATCAGTAAACTCTGCCCTCAAATCACTGCACAAATTTCACGTGTCACCTGCACGTTTCTCTTTCACCTGGTACACTTTAACATGAATATACCATTAGAGTCATTCCAGTCTGTCTTTCTCTTCCCTTCCAGCTTCTTTCTGTCCTGCTGCTGTGTACTAGATGGACTCTCTATGATCATTTACCATGAACAGCAAAAGCTGATGCAGAGTCAAGTTATGGGTCCCTTCCCACATGGCAGGCAAAATCAGGATTTAGAAGCAGGCCTTGGATGCGTTTCCAAATCTAATGAAACTTCAACAGCTGTAATGACACCAATTTTTTTTGTTCATATTTTTTCTTCAATTATATTTTCCCTTTTTGCTTCAGTCTGATCTCACTTGCACCAATTTTAAAATCAGTTAATGCTATTGACTTCAATGCTGTTTAGCTTGAGTGTAAAACAGGAACAAGGGGATAACAAACAAATGCTGTGTTTCCTGTTCGCAACACTAGATGCTCAGCAAGTGTAAATCACAGTCACTCTATT